>NC_143012.1:50897376-51049564 GCF_055824585.1 Amblyomma mixtum
CCGGTGTGCAGTCTCCTGTAGAAGTAGTATGCGGGGCGTGGGTGTGATGGTGGGAAGGAGAAGCTGCAGAGGCGCGCGCTTTGCCCGGAAGCCGTGGCAGTTCCACGTTAAAATGGGGAGATAATTAGTGTCCCCCCCCCGCCATATTGGATGGTGGGGGGATTGAGGAGGGTAGTAAGACGGGTGTCAATTGGTATGTGTTGTTCAGGAAAGGTGGCTTGTGCTTGCGGAGGAAGGATGGGGGGAGTGGAGGGGGTTTGAAGTTGGGTGAAGTGATGGGTAAGATTGTGTTCCAAGAGTTCCATTATCTTGGTAAGCATAGCGTCCATACGCTGCTCAAATTTTTCGCTGAGGGTGGCGGCAAGGTGATTGAATCTGGCCTCGAGGCGGGCGTCTAACTCTTTTAGTTTGTGGTCAAATTTTGCTTCGAGTGCTGCTAATTTATCGTCTATATCTGGGGTCACGAGAGGGGGTGTGGCGTCTGTGGGGCGTTATTTCTTTCCAGGAGGGGTGCTCGAAGTGTCTGTTGATGATGAAGTCGGGTTAATGACAGCGGGTGCGGGTTTAGGGGGCATGGAGGGGGCGGGGGTGCTTAGGAGGGAGGAAAGGTGGCTTACCTCGTCACGCAATGCCTTGAGTTCCTGGTCTCTCGGATCTGCCTGGGAGGACTGGGGTGTTGGGGATGACGGGTAGCCTTGCCAGAAACGCGAGGAGTTGTTGCTGTCATTCCGTCTGGTTCTAGACGATGACCGGGAATGCGTCGAGCTGCGTCCGTTGCTTGTGCTCTGTTGATCGCAGCGGGAAAGCCGCGGTGAAGACGGGGGAGAGAGAGCGTTCCTCGCGGACGCTAGTTTACGGCCCCGTGCCTTGCAGTTGCCAGTTCCGGTCAAATGAGGGCCTCCGCAGAGAATGCAGCTGGGTGTGCATGAGGGCACATCTTCTTTGGGATGGGACTGCCCGCAGCGGGGGCACTTATGAGATCTTGGGTGGACGCACACATCCGCTCGGTGACCTAGGACGCGGCAGTTCGTGCAGGCGTCTATATGCCGTCAGTACGGTGTGCACCTGTGCAGGGCTCCTCCATATAGAACGGCGCGTGGGACAGGTTCAGCCTGGAAAGTGATTAAGATGGAACGCGGGGAGCCCATGCGGCGGGCGTCCTCGATGAGGGCGTCTGGGTTGCCGGTGATCAGGTCTTGCAGGAGCTCTGACGGGGTCTCATTCCAATACGCATTGGAGATGACTCCGCGTACCACCCCATCTGGCGGGGCTATGTAAGCTGCGACGGCGAAGTCCTTGCCTTGGTTTATTATGTTTGTTGCGCTAACCAGGGCAAGCGCGTCAGATTTTATTGGCGTCCTTACAGTGCGCATATTATTGACTCGGTGTACCCTGATTTGGGCACGCGATAGCTCCTGAAGCTGGGACGCCGCTTGAAGGATGGCCTCCCGTAGTTGTCGGGGTGGAAGCAGATCCAGCTGCAGCCCGCCTCGTGATCTAAAGACGATTTTGTAGTCTGCAGCAGGAAGCGGCGGCTGCTGCCGCGAACGCTGCGCAGCTGTGCGCGTTGCTTGCAGGTGCGCTGACTTGTGAAGGCATGCAGACTTGGGGCACCGGTAGCAGAGGCTGCGGCCTCCTGGCTTTGGGATGGTGAAAGAACGTCCTTTGAGCTTGCAGGCACACTAATAATGTGCGTCCAGTCCCTTGGTTCGTAGTCGTGGGGGGGTTAAGAACCTCTCCCTGCTCCTGCACCTCCATGATTGCGTTGGTAGCGGAAGCGTCCGTCGCAGTAGGCCTAGCTCCCAGCGGAGCGAGGCCTAGCTCAGGCGAAGAGGTCACAGAGAGAAGAAAGGGCCGTGGGTGCCCAAAAAATGGCGTAGTCGGGCCAAAAATTGATGGCGTGAGGCACTCACATTCGTAGATCAGTGGGTGGTGAAATTAAGGCCGATGATGCTGGCGATTGGCGAATTCCGCTGTCTTTGCGCGGAGCCGATGTGGGGTGCGTCTGTACTGTACGGCCCCCTAGCGGCCAATCAATAATGTCGACCATCTGGGGATCTTTAACGTGCTCTGACATCGCAGAGCGCACGGGCAAATATATTGGAATATTGGTTTTCGAGGAAAAGAAATATTGCAGTATCTGTCGCAGATATCTCGGCGAGCACCTGAACCGCGCCTCAGAAAAGGGTCCTCAGGAAGTTGGGAGTGAAGGAAGAAAGAAAGAAAGGGGTGCCGTAGTGCAGGTCTTCGGGATAATTTCGACCATCTGGGAATGTTTAACCTGCACTGACATCCCACACCACAGGGCGCCTCTTGCGTTCCGCCTCCTTCGAGACGCGGCCGCCGCGGTCGGTTCTTGTTGGTCGGTGTGTCGAGAGGGTCAATTTTACCTGCGACGCCAAGTGACAATAGCTGGTCATGGCGGTGGTAGTGAGGTTTCAAGAGCGCTCTTATTCATCACGTTTCTCGGTTTTATGGGGTCTACTAGCCCCTCCTTTCGGCGCGAAATTTTCTAAGTTCGATGAATTCAAGATGGTGGCCCCCATAATAAATCGATATAGCAACCCAACTGGTGATTGATTGGTGACGACACTAGTAGTAGTAGTAGTAAAAGACTTTTATTCGACCAAAATTTATAGGCCGAGCATTTCGACCGCCTGGGCGACCAGAAGCCGCTGTTCTTCTTCCCCTTCAGCGCCAAGCCAGTCGAGCCAGGTGGTGATGGATAGAGAGGGTGGGGGGAAGGAACCCGACTGCTGAGCAGCCGGGCAATAGAAGAGGCAATGGGCCAGGTCCGCATAGATACAGGGGCAGTTGGGACAGGAAGGGTCCGATCGATAGCGATAGAGGAAGAGGCGGGACGGGGTGATAACTGCATTCATCTGAATGTGCCGAAGAAGGCGAGACTCCGGCACCGTGAGTGATGGATGAGGGGGAGGGTAAAGGCGTTTGTCGAGGCGGAGCTCAAGGTAGACCTCTTTTATGGTGCGGCGAAGGGTGAGTCTCCCACCGTCCTCCGAGGGCTTGGGCCAGGTGATCAACGGTGCCCGGAAAAGTGTGTCGCGGGCGAGCTGATGGGCCAGCTCATTGCCGTCAATCCCTGAATGCCCAGGGACCCAGCGGAGGAAAACGATGGAAGGCTGCAGTGCGGAGACCGCTCGTTCGACCTCCTGTTGGAGAGAAGGGGTCAGGGTGCGTTTCTGTATGTGGTGTATAGCGGCTTGTGAGTTCAGAATAGACTGTGTACTCTTGGAGAGAGGGAAGGAGAGCAAATGACTGGAGGGCATGCGCAATGGCGAGAACCTCGAGGGACAATGCGTCTGGAGGGTGTAGATACGGCCCGCTGGTGTGGGTTTCAGGAGCAGGGAGGTGTGGATGGTACAGGGCGTAGCCGCAGGAACCTCGAGGAGCCACGAAAGAGGCATCCGTGTAAGCTACACCCTGGGTATCAAAGAGAGGGGAATGGTGCTGCGCGGCCGCATGACGACGTCCGGCGTGCAGGACGGGGGACATGTTGGTCAGGAGGGGAAGGATACGAAGATTGGGGGCGGGGGTGGGAATAGGAGAGGTAAACGGGGAGATTGGAATGGGCGAGATACCCACTTGAGTCAATAACCACTGACCCTGACGGGTAAGGGAAAGCCGGGCAAGCTGCGAGTCACGATGGAGACTGAGAAGAGAACGAAGAGGATGGAAGAGGCCTGTGGCAAAGAGCTTAGTGGTAGAGGTAGTGATAGGGAGGTTGAGAGCTGCCTTGTAGAGGCCCACAAGGGCAGTCTCGAGAGCGTTAAGTTGAGTCTGAGTGAAGGAAGCGTAGGGTGCAAAGTACAAGACCTTGTTGAGGGCCAGCGCGTGGGCAACTCGGCACGCGTGAGCCTCGTGGAGACCTGAGCGTCGAGTGACCACGCGCCGCAGGAGGTGAGTTACAGAGTGGCAGGTGGTGACAGCGCGGTGGAGGGCTTGCACGACACTAGTACACGGGCAAGCGTTTTTCCGTCACTCCAGAAGCGACTTGGCAAGCGATCGCCCACCCCACTCAGGGCAAACCTCCAACATGTATCTTTTGAGACTACCAGCACCCCCCTCCCCCCAACTGACCCTCTACCTCATGGCATTAGAATATGCGAGGGCCTCTTAACCTTTCATTCCCCCTTCCCCCCATATCCACATATCCGCGTGTGAACAGAGGCTCTCCTTAACAAAGAACTTACTAAACTTCATCTATTTTAAACACCTGTTCGGCATCACCCCTGTAACTCGCGAATATTGTTGCAGTGTAGTAGTGCGACAAGTACAATGTAAAATTAAGATATTGCTCTTGCTCTATACTGACGACATCGCCATTTTTTTGTTCTGATAAAAGGAGCAAGGTTAAAAAAAGCTGGCTTGTATGGGTTGAAGCTCTTCGTTTCTGTAGGCTGAAAAATTTGCAACATCTTCGTAGCGACGTTCCATTGCGACACTGTTGTGAGTGCTGCATTGTTCTAGGACACTATATAACTGTCGCGTCTTTCCTGGGACGCTTTCATAGTAAGTCTACGCGTAGAAAAAATTTTGCCATTGATAGAGTTTGGCGAATCTGTCGTGTACATTTTGCGCGTCAACTTTTTTCAGTTTTTTTTTTTTCAAACCACCAACCTCCCCTTCGTGGCAGCTGAGCTGAATAGGCGACTAAGTGCGCATCAGTTTTTTCTGGACATGGTTGTGAGAGGATTTGGTGTCGATGGATCCCGTTTACTCAATCTTCGATTTTCCTTTGAATACCTCTATGGCCTCTTGAGAAGGCAGATGAAAAAAATTCTGATCGGTCGTTACGTCATCTACTCATATACTTTAAGCCTAACCTGGCCTTTCTTGGCACCACTCTATGAAATTGAGTTCAAAAGATATTAATACAATTGTCCGGTAAAGCCATTTATACACTTCAAACATAGACCTTACACGTTAGGGCATACCTTCACGCCAAGAAGACGTTCGTGCCATGGCCAGTAATTTGCTATCTCTGCGAGCAACAAGAAACTTTGCAACAATGAAATTAGTTGTGTTTTCTTGTGATGCTATGCTCGCTTGAGAGACACTGTAGCAGTGTCTTAAAAAAGAACCTTGAGATAACGTCTAACACTATAAGATTTTGCCTCTGATGAAAGACTTGAATTTCTTTGGAACATTTCTCGTTAATACGAATCTTTAGCACGCCGAGAAGCGGCATGATGGATCAGCGTGGACAACAACCGCGTTCAACGAGGTCACTGTTCCCGGAACAGGTATTTAGCGTAGGAGGTATTCCCTGCAAGTTCAACCTCCTGACTGGTTGACTTTCTTGACGTATACGAAATGATCTCTTCCTTTTGCAACAATAAATGTTTTTACTACTACTACTACTTGACGTATGTGCCTTGCGCAATTATAATGTGCGGGTGGCGTAAGACAGTGATGGTGGTGAGAATGGCAGAATGGCACCCAGTAAAGTAAGGCACGAGGAGGGTCAGGGAGGTTCCCCTTACTCCGTGCAAGAACAATAAAAAAGAAGCGTTGGATATGGCCGACTAGTTGCCTATTACCGTCACGTGCAGCCAAGAATGTTGGCGCTATGAGCAAAAAGAAACAGCATAAATACAGGATCTACGAATTTACACAGTTCCTGTGTATTATAATAATGGAAGTAATATGCGGGGTTTAACGTGTCGACACGACCGGAGGATGTCAGGAACGCTTTAGTGGAGGACTCCAGATTACCAGAGAGAGAGAGAAATGGACGGAAATGCATGGAGGTTAACCAGGGGACGTCCAGTTGGCTACCCTACGCTCGGAGAGTGGAACAAGTGGCAAGAAAGAAAAATAGCGGCAATGAAGTGAGTTTTCCAAGTGTCCAGCTACCATTATGTCACGGGGACTCCAGATTACCAAATTAGCATAAATTAACATAGAGCAGCTTGGGTTATTCCACGTGCGCTGACATCGCACTGCATACGCATGTTTTTGCATCCGCAGCCATAAAATACACTCCACGCTACCAGTATCGAATCCTCTGCCTTGGTATCAGCAGCCGAGAGCACTGCCACTCAACGATCGTGAGGGACCTTATTAAGGCATTATATGGCTATGTTGCGTCACCAAAAAGAGTCCGCAATTGTGTCGGCATGATTACATCGTTCACTTCGTTACATCGTTATCGTTACATCGTTCAAAGTGTGATTGTGAAGGACTCTGTACGATAAAATGTTGCCGTGGGAAAAGTTTGGTGGATGGTGTTAATCACTTAATTAAATAAACCTCGAAAAAACGCGAAAAATATTTCGACATCAAAATAGCTACGAACGTCTGAACAGCGACGGACGTCGATACAGTATGTAGGCATTTCGCTTTCGCATTGCTCCAGGGCGGGTCGCCGCGTTGATCTGAGAGTGTTTTACCTGGTGTAAGGGAAAACAAATTTAACGGATAATAAATGCAACAACGTGGTTCGGTCGTTGCACCATGTTTCACATATTCATGGCGCATAGCACAAAGAAAGGGCAGATATTCTGTCTAGGCGCTTTATGAGTTAGAGCGGTGTTAACAATTGTATTCTAACCTTACGGAAACATGTGAAAGGGAGTGATCTCAAGATATCACATCAGTCTGGTGTACAATACTTTATAATTGCTGAAAGCACATTGCAAAGCGCCAATTTGGTTTCTTCCTAGATGCCAAATTTTATTGTGAAGCAATACTACTTTCGCTACCACCTCAGCCCGTGCGGTGCCGCGGCCGCATAGCCACGCTTGACCTTTAAAGTGACCTCGCTGCGTGACGTCATACCCTCTGTGTAAAAACGGGGACCCATCGCACACCGTCGCCTTGCGCGGCGCATAGCCACGGCCTGACTCCGGCTCCTCTCACCAGGGGCGCTGCGCGCTATGTGACGTCATACCATATGCTTAAAAATGGGACCCCATCTCACGCCGTTGCCTTGCGCGGCCCTTAGCCACGGCCGCGGCCTGACTGCGCTCTTCTCGTCAAGCCCATGAGATGCCGCCTCCAGCCTATAGAGCACCACCACAAGCGGTACAATAGCAGAACCACGTATTGCTTCGCAATTACCAGGCTTAACCAAGCTAAGCCACAGCCAATTTTTCTTCAGTTTTGTTACCGCATAGACTTTGTGTCATTTTGCCCTACCTAACGCATACAGCTTTTGGTGGGCGTCATCTACACGCTAGTATATCTCATTTTTTGTGAAAAAAAAATGTAGAAACATGTCGACTTGCAAATAGAGTGGGGCTGTGCCCAGTCGTCAACCGGTTCGGAACGGTTCCTCTGAATCGTTTCGATTCAGGTTCATTTCCCAGTCGGCGAAAAAAATTTGGGTTTGGTTCCGGTTTCGGGCTGAGGTTCAGTTCCAGATCGACCCCTGATGGCTACCTCTTTTTGATCGTGACAAAACTTCCGCAACTTATTTCGGAATGATATCAGCAGACGCGCTAGCGAAGGTTGCCGAAGTCAGACTTGCGAGATATTTGGGTCATGATCTGTGGAAACTGTCATCTCGTCTGCGTTCTCTCCTTTTCTATATCAACTAAGCCTACAAATATTACAATGAAAGTGAAAGTTGTTTAATACGTTGAGGGGCTTTCGACACGCTGTTTATAAGAAATAAAAAACAAACATCATTTCTAAAATCTGGAGGTAGGTGATTGTTGCTTGTCATATATCTTAACTACAAAGCGCAGAGAGATGTACACCTGCACGTATTTTCAATGTATTGGAATTACAGAAATGCGAGTGATGCCACAGTCACGCACTGACTGGTTCGTATATAGCTTAAATATTGCTTTTAAATATGCTGCGACGAATAGACAAGGCTCTCCTACAAAATGGCGCTTTGCGTCTTTTAGCTCGGAATGCTGGCGACATAATTCAATGTCGGGGTTAGAAAAAGACTCCCTCATCAGCTTTACGAAAACAGTATAGCGTTCGCGGGTGAGATATATTTTCGGTTGATAATGTAGCGGGTGCTATTGTCACGCGAATCGGGTCAGCGCGCAGATGAGCATTGAAATGCGCATTCCATTCATCGTCTTTACATTTCAATGGTGCCACCGCGGTGGCTCAGCGGTTATGGTGCTCGGCTGCTGACCCAAAAGACGCGGGTTCGATCCCAGCCGCGGCGGCTAGAATTTCTTTGGAGGAGAAATTCTAGAGGCCCGTGTACTGTGCGATGTCACTGCACGTTAAAGAACCCCAGGTGGTCCAAATTTCCGGAGCCCTCCACTACGGCGTCTCCCATAGCCTTAGTTGCTTTGGGACGTTAAACCCCATAAACCAAACCGAACCAAACCAAACCAACATTTCAATGGAATCAGTGCTTAGCCAAGCGGCACGAGCATTTAAAACGACGAGTGAGTTTTCATTCTCCCTGCGAAGATTTCCAGCAAAATGCATATCCACATAACTGCAGCGTAAAAAAAAAAACGAGCACAAAGGAAGAAAACACCTACGACACGGACAATCGCTGTTTGGGGACAATGCGCTTGTTTGGACGTCTACATGACACAATCATAAAATAGTAATTCTCGAAAGAAAAGTACAGCCGGCTTTTCTATTGCATCGCCAGTAATTCTCTATGCTTTCGGTTCACAGATTACTCCACATGCATCCCTGCGCAATTTCCGGGCCAGACTGGGTGGTGCTACCGAAGGGAAGAGAAATATGAACAGTACTGCCGCTGAGAACGCAGGGACACGCATTCTGTTCATCAGTGAAGAGAGAGAGAACAAACACCATCTGTCTACCATGATAAAAAGAAAACAATTATAACCCAGGGCATACAAGCCTTGGCGAGGAAAACGCTGTTTATGAATTGCGAGAATTACAGCTATACAGAAGGTTACACGCATTGATAACGAATGATTCTTCAGTAAAATAGAGCATAGACGAACGCTAATAGCAGTGAGCAATACTCATTGGGGCACAGCACAACATATCTTAAGCTGCAGAAGGCGTCATAGCCCCTGTTACGCGAAGTAAGAGGCACAACAAACCGCAGTGTTGCAAGCCTAAACGTGCTTGTGGACATCGGCTGAAAAACCATTACTTACGCTCATTGTAGGGGAACATAGGAAAAGCGGCGATACAGAGAAAAGACACGCGCTAACACCTGAGATTACTGAAAGACGGGAAGGTGAACACCAGCGAAACAAAGTGATAGCCAATAATCAGACAGATTGCTTGATTGTTGGCTTTAACTGTGGAAACCTAGGTTTTCGTCCTTCAATAAATAAACATCGTCAGCGCATATCTTCTGTATGTCTCTCTGCTGTGGTGCTGTTCAATTGCAAAGAATGCGTACCTATGTACTAAAATTACAGCTTTGCCGTAGTTGAGCATGTACAAGCCCTATACAGCCTGCGGATTAACTCCAGGATTAAGAGATATTATCTTTGAGCAGGAAAGCTCTCCTAACGTATAACGAAATATAGTACAGACGTACAGACAGCTTCATTGATATGTACTGGTAGCGGAAGGTTCTCCGACTTCGACAAGATAGAGATCAGAGTCTAAAATTGGCAGAAGTCCGTAGTACTCACTACTGCACAGCACAGCTTTCATTTATTTACTTTCATGCTCTTTCCGCTGTTAATTTGATAAAATTAGGAAAACTACACAAGTTGTTTTCCTCTGTATATCTTTAAATGACAGTGCTCTCGCATATTCAGCACCGGCCTTATAAGGAATGAATTACTGTGTAATTACGAGGCAATTACGATGAGCTTGAATACACGCCTTTTTCCGTCAGCCACTGTTGTCTTCACCGAATCTTTGAACCTTTCACTACAAAGAAAATCAAACGCAT
Source organism: Amblyomma mixtum (assembly GCF_055824585.1). NCBI lineage: Eukaryota > Metazoa > Arthropoda > Arachnida > Ixodida > Ixodidae > Amblyomma > Amblyomma mixtum. The sequence goes on from NC_143012.1 coordinate 50,907,212, forward strand.
GACCGAATGGGATTTTTAAAATGCAGTTTTTCAAGAAATTAGCATAATTCAGGGGGACGTCTTAGACGGACACTACCTTCAGCCGCAGAATGATGCATATTAAATATGCTTTAATGGGAAGCTTCGTTGGATACGGCAGCACCATGATCCGGCGTTTCGTTCGCAGATAAAAAGAGAAAGATACAAGCACACCTTTGTATTTTATTTTAGAGTAGAAAAATTCCGCCATCAGAAGTTACCATTGGATAAAGGTGGGGTTGTCATGACCATAATTCTACGGTCATTCTCTTATAAATTTTTTGCTGCAGTCAGAATGTTTGAATATGATATTCAACTACATTTACCTTCTCTAGTATAAAGGAGAGCTACCAAAGTTAGAAGGCTCGGAAGATTTCTTTTTTCCCAAATCTCGAATAAACACCAACTAACCCGCCAAAACGTGCTATCCCAAATCTCGGCCGACAGCTCATCAATTTAAGGAACCCCCAAAATGATATGGGGATGTGGTGTCTCTGCAGCCAATCTGCGTCTTGAGATGCTGCTATGCAAAAGAGCACATATGCTGTGCTGTATGTGGGCTGTATTCAAGGCACTCGTTTGACAATGTGGCTGGATGCTAATCTACTGCAGCTGAGAAATCTTGGCTTCCTATCCTTGAACAGCAAGATAACTAATCTGTACCATTTATGTTAACGAGATATTTGTCGACGGAAGGTTTGTTTACTTTCGGTAGATTTCCCTTATTGCTGTTTGCCGAGTGATTCTTCAGTGCTCCATGTTTTTGCAATGTGAAGAACAATTCATAACAAAATCCAGTAGGAATGCGACAGATGGGCCCCTTCGGAACCCGACAAACCTTAATAAGTTCATGTACAATGCTGTCATGCATGACTCAATTGAGAAATGTAAAAAAAAAGCAGCGCTGCTGCGGTGCGATGAAACAGACGCAGGATCACGGGTGAGAACATTGGATGCGAAAGATGTAAAAAGGAATGACCCGGCTCGCTGCATGTCTTCCTAAGGACGCCGCCATTCGGGGATAAGGCGCGTAATGCAAGAACACCGTAGCAGGAACAGGAGCAACTCCGAAAAGGAGGCTTAATCCATTACACAAATTTTTTAGACAGTCTATAAGTTGTCTATAAATTTCTGTCTGTAAAGTCAATAGACTGTCTTATAGATGAATCCTTGAGAACAGCCTATAGGCAATACAAATGCTACAGACAGTCTATAAGGCTATAAACAATCTACAGATTTATGGCCATGCACTTTTAGTAAACTTCTCTATAGGCTATGAATAGACAAAAAGAAATATCTATAGCAAGACAATAGAGCCTATAAGAAGTCTATAGACTGTCTATAGACAATTTTCTATTATTGAATTGCAAAGCCATAGCGAAAACGGCAATGGCAAGCTATTTTGCGAACATCTACGCCATGAGTTTGGCGCTGCATTCGTCAGCCACCCGTTCAGGACGGAGACGAGCCCCACGCAGAGTTTCCACTTTCATTAGTCAAGACGACAGCATAACAGGAGGTTAAAATGCATTGTATAAGGTTTGTGCACTGATGTTTAATGTGGTAGATTAGATGCGCAGTATATATCCAGAGTTGGAAAAGTTGTGGGACGGTTATTTTTTTCAAAGAACCTTCTTTCCCTTTATATACCGAGCAATTGAGGACAGGACCTTTTTTTCAACGGGAAATATTTTTTGAACGCCATTTCTTCTTATATTGTAAGATTTATATACAGCAGTCAATATACTCGCAGGTCTCAACTCGGCAGGCTTGCATTATCTTGATGTTAATTTTTTGTGATGGCCGAAACGTCCCGTATTGGCTTCCTATGCCAGCGTTAACTACTCTGTGCGAGTGACGGAAAACTTTTCATAAAATGTTTTTACTGCCCATCTGAAGAATCGACCATTATATTCAATAATTCCATAAGAGTATTGTACAATATTCCAATATTCAGAATCTTGTCCAAGAAAGCTAGTAACAGGGGCTTGCATTGCCATGCCATTTGGCCCCATAAAATACAGCGCACAGGGTTCAAACGGAAGTGAAAGGATATTAGCCATATTAGTTTCCTGCAGTTAGAGTGCTTTTTCTTCCAACGAATATTAACACAACAAAATCGAAAAGTAAAGGGCCTTGAGTTCATAGACGCTGCTCCATTTGTCTCACTTCATCATCATCATCATCATTTAATGGCCCTTAAAGACCCCTGGCGGGGTATTACATAAGGGGGGGGCGAACATCGAAGCAAGTAATGACATTATTAGGTCAAAAAAAATACATATAAGAAAAAGTACAGTAAAACAGTGAAAAAAAAACTGAAAAAAAAGTATACAGTGAAGAAAAAGCATACAGTGAAACAATCGTTGCTTGGGGAAGAGAAAAAAAAAAGAAAAACACGTTTATAAATCAGGCAGACAGATGTAGTAGTATATCAAACAATCATAACATAAAAATAAAACGCAAAGGCAACAGTTACCCACATTGGGATTTCAAGTGCAATGACAGCATTTGGCGGAATTTCAGAGCATCGCGTTCAGTGACAATTAATTCGGGTAGTGAATTCCATTCATTAATGGCAAGAGGCAGAAATGACTTGTTAAATGCGTTTGAGGAGCCATGAAGTCTTAGGATGCTCATGGAGTTGAAAAGACGGCGTGATGTTCGGAGGGGAGGGAGCAGAAGGGAGTGTCGAAGTGAGGGAAAACAATAGTACAATTTATGGAATAATGATAAACGGGCAATTAAACGCCTATGCGCGAGAGGCTCGATGTCGGCAGATAATTTTATTTTGGTAATGCTAGAGCGGATGTCATAGTTGGAGGAAATAAAGCGGGCTGCACGGTTTTGGACGGCTTCTAGGCTGGCTGTATTGAATTGTATTTTCCAGTTTTTTGCTTCACGTTCACACAGCATGGTTCTTTTTTTTCAGTGTGGCAGAGTTTTCATTTTATGATGAAGAAACAAGAGGTAATGAAGACTGACACTAATATTTAACGTCTTAGTCACGCATTATCCTCTCGCGAATACCAGAAACCACCGGCGGTAGAAGGTGGTGGCTTAGAAACAAAATATACAGCTGCAAAACGCTAAATATCACATTCAGTTGCAGTATGGTTGAGCGTCGCACAATTACTGCGTTGTTATCGCACGCAGTAGGACCCTGATGACTGAGTATTCACTTGGCATAACGGGCTCGGCTTTCCGGCTTTGTTTTTATGCAGAAGCGGGAAGCTGGAATATTCAAGCAGGTGGTATGTTTTGATATTTGTCTGCATTAGTTAAGCGCACTTCGTACATTCACATGACAGGGTATTAACTCGGGCCTGTGAAACTGAGAATGTAGTACCTGCCACAAGCACACAATTAGTAGGACTGTGCTTAAATTCTTAGCATAAATTAACTACGGCTCCATAAAAAAAAAGAAGCGTCAGTTTTAAAAAGTTTGAACCGTCAAAAACCAAAATAAATACAGCACGCTGTCGGGTCCCTTGGACACAAAAGGAAAATGCCATGTAATATTTTTACACAATTAGTCGTATGCAGAACGATTTCGCGTTGTTTCAGGTATATTTTACGATTAGTTGCAGGTTCCCCATAAGTCATCGAAGTCAACTTTTTTTTTTACTATTTTGAGGGCAGTTTCAAGGAAGGTTCATTGTTCGAGGTTAAGTTACAGCTGTAGTCCAAGAACCATCTACTGAATTGTACTTTCACGAAATATTCCCACTACTTTTTGCTGCTTTACGTAGTACGGTATAAATCTAAGTACACACAAATCAATAAAGAAGAGAAGCGCCTATAGTCTTGCTGAAACAAGACGCAGAAAAAAAAGTATATAATGATCTTGCCATCGGGACGCCACACCAAGCAGGCTGCAACTGCGTTTCCGGTTGGGACAGGTAAGATACTGATGTACTCTCTCATTACTTACCTAGTATGCTTGAATTGTGCTCAATATTTAAAAAGGCCGCTATATCAGCTGCTATATGCTTGATTGAAGCTACGCTGGTCGATTGGGCAGCGTGCTAGAGAAAATGCAATGGATGATTCTGCAGATGTGAACACATCAACCAATTACAAGGACAGTATTTTTTTCAATACAAGAGGTGCGTGCTACTTGTAACCTAGATTTCCATAAGTTCTTTTGTTGTAATGGTGAGACTCAGGAGTTCTGCTTCAGTTCGTTAGGGCTATGTAGGTACGTTACTCACAACGAAAACATTTATTTAAAGAAAATGAAGAAAATGTGTAAAATCTAAGTGTGCCGATGCAAAGATGTATAAGTGTCCCGTCTGCTTGTTTCCTGTACCCCGTCCTTTGCACAGTTTTTATTTGTAAAGAATGTTGCTTCTCTAATGCTCACAGTCCACATATCCCTAGAGAAAAGCGACCAAATGATCTAGCAGGAAATGGATATGCAGGCAGGGTTAAGGTAGGACATATCACCCATTGGCATTTTCTTTCGAAGTCTGGTTCTTTTTAGTGTAGAGTATAGAATCGACTCAGATATCAATACCTAGTAAACTTGGCAGTCATGTTGCGTAACCCGTCTCTCACTTTTGCGAGGAAGGTGAACCCGCATAGAAGCAGCAAAGCGAGAGGGTTATTGGACCATTCCAGCAAGCGCAGTTGGATGGTATGCGCCCGAAGCAATATCTTTAGATCCATTCGGAATACCCTTGCAGCCGCCGCCAGAAGAGAATATTTCACCGACGAGGTTCTCAGCTACTTTTCTTCTGCTTAAGCGCGCAGAGTCAGTTAAAAAAAAATGAAAAACCGGCTGATATGGTGTTTCTGTTAACTCATAATACCCTCGGTGAAGCATGCTCTTTATAATCATGGCAATAGTTTGGTGTATTTTGTTTGCCCAGACTTTCTTGGATTCTCGCTCTTCGACTTGACATCTGTGGTAACAAATTTGGCACGTCGAGATGTCTACGAAATTTTAGTGCCACCCTACTCAGGCCTTCAAGACATTCGCGGGGAACAACTGACTTGTAGAATTTTCTTGTGTGCCGAAAACTTGGCTGCATTCAGAAAGCTTTGCATGTGTCCTGCAGGGATGGATGTGAAGAAAATTTTTCTTCAGAGATAAAATTTTGAAAGTCTCTCTATGTCCATGCAATGTCATGATGGGGGGATAAACTTTGCCTTTTAAGTTTTAAGATTAGAAAAAACAATGTCCCAAAAAAGCATTGAATACGACTGTCAGTTCTAGCAGTAAGTAAACACACTGTTGAGATTTCGCAAATTTTCAGGATATTGAGCGCTTTTAAGTAACTTCCGTTGTGACAACGGTTACAATATCTCGACTCTAATTATGTGCCGTGTCCATGGGCAGTGCGGTAGACCATATGTATACGAAGCGCAGTTGTTCAAACTTCTATGACGTTAATGCTAGGTAGTGCGACAAAGATAGGCGTGTTTTTGTCGAAATTTGTCTAGCTTACAAATGATTCATCCGTACAGACATGCGATAAAGAAAGCGGGAATTGTGAATATTAAAACATGTTTTTATGTAGTGCTCTAAAATATGAGGGGTCGCTTAAAGTACAATCCTCTGACGTGTTTGATAAAAGAACTGAGATGGGCTTCTTTTCCCCAGATAGGTGACAGCCATCGTGCACATTAATGAGGAATTCAGGGAAGATCATATGACTAAGATAAGAAACTGAACGCAGCGCTGGAGCAGCAGAAATAGCTGCGTTTGAAGCCTTCTCGGTGTACAAACAAACAGACAGTAGACCTCCTGCAAGCACATCTCCACAGTATGGTTGATTGAAAGTTTCACGTTGCCAGGAATGTGCTTTTTTATTCTGTACCTATTTTAGGCTGTAGCGACCGCCTACGCTACACCATGCAGACGCTAAGACCGGTGCTATTAGACAGCGCCTCGGTGCGGATGAGACATCTCACAAAAGTGAAATATAAAGGTTGGTTTGGTTTATGGAGAGAGCGGCGAGTGCTCTACGCGCAAGTACAGCACTGGCAGTCCCGTACCAGAAGCTTGCTCAGCTGCTCCTCTTGATCTCGAGCTCCGCTGTGACCCCGAGAGTCCCCACAAGACCATCACCGCATTTTCTTTTGACCCGGATCGCCGGAGGGACTCGTGCGTTGAAAGCGAAAAAAATACTTCATTCTTCATGAAAACTTTTTTGAATCGTAAGTGGACGGCTTTTTTTGTCTTTTACATTTTTGTTCGAGCAAACTTGAAAGCTATAAAAAAAAACGTGTACTGAGATGGAAAAATTAGTTTATTATTTTATCACACACCCAAACGAGCGGCATGAATATTACTGAGCGCACTTCGCACTTATTCATGAGAATAAAAATGAGGTTTCTTGGGATTATACGCGAAGCGCACAAGCGCATCTTCCTAGCACACGTATATATGCATACTCAATTTTTTTAGTCTACTCTCCGAACCGGGCCACGTGTTCATATAGCTGCGAACACACATTCTTCACTTATTTCCATTCGTAACTTTGTATGCTGTTAAACCTGAATGACTAGTCAAAAATTGGGAGAAAATGTAATTATAATAAATAAACAATACTAACTCTGCTACTTGTCCTGATAAAAGTCTGCAAGAAAAAATAACAGCTATTTCAGTCCCAACCGGAACATGGTGTATGAGCGGCGAGTACAAAAAGCAGGAAATTTGGACCCATTCATATGTGAAAAATATGAGGCCCTTACGGTTTCCCTTCATTTCCTTGCAATTTCCTTAATATTTGCGTTTAATTACTGATGATTTTATATATGAATAAAGACCGGCAGGGACCATACCAACTTATACTTTCTTTAGTCTTTGCCGGCATAGCCTGTATAGACTTTCTGCTCCGTACTGTTCCCATATGAGCCGCATGCGGGCAACGCTGGGAATTGGAAGAGGCGTCATATAGACTGCTGCACAAGAAACTGCACAGAGGCGCGTAATCGAACAAAACCTTATAAATGTCACTGGGATGGCGTAGTTACTTTCGCGCGATGTAATTTAGAATTTCATTCCGAACAGAGCTCTACAATGCAGGCCAATCAATCAGGCCCAACATGTTGAAATAAGTTCCGTCTCTTGCACTGCACTAGGCAAAATGCAAGCCTAAAAATAGGAAAAAATATGAAAAAGTTCGCTGCCTCTGCAAACGAGCACTTCAAGCAAAATCGAGGCGAGTAGCTAGTATGTAGATCGCGAAAGAGGATGCAAACGGGTCATACTTAGTTTTCAGCTGAAAAACACAATAAGTGCACCTACATGCCGAGGCAGAACCCAGAATCCATGCTTGAAAGAAAAAGTCAACCCTTTAAGCTGCAAAGAAAAGCGATGACCTGATCACTTTCCTCAAGGAAGGCAACATAGACACCAAAATTCTATAATGACTTGATCGGGAATCCCTTGGAGAGTGGGCTGGATGGCTGGATGGATGAAGCGTTGCTAAGGCTGAATGAAAGCCGTGCCGTTGAAATTCGCTAGTGACCTAGGCCCGACCCCTAGAGATCAGCGCCCTACCTCGTTTTGCATTCTAGTGTGAAATATTTGTTTTTCGAATGGCTTCTGACACATAGACAGTGCGGATATCTAGGCTAACGACAAATTTTCTCTGAACGTTGGGCAATGTTTGCTTAGAAAAGAACCATAATTCACTTTGGCTCCTGGGAACAAAGGAGATGAGAGCAGTTTTTCAGTCATGTGTCTTCGGAAACCGTGTCAATGGTAGTTCTGCTTACGAGAGGTCAGGCAGAGAGGAAACTAGAAAGTGGACGCCGCGTGCGCGTTATGGAAAAGACTTCAGAAATGTGGACAACCACCACTGTACTGACAACTTTCTCTGCTATCATGAAGCCGAGAGAATGGTTTAGAGAGCAATGATATCGGGAACGGAAGAGAATATTCACTTCAGGAGGTTATGCTTTTCTGTCTGCTCATATGTTCCTGGCCATCAGCGTTGACATATGGGGGTTCGAAGTGATTTTAAGGCGATGTCCAGCCATATAACTGTATGATACCTGGTAATAAACGCTCAATGCTCCACCCGGTACCATGGCCGCGGTTTCATTTGCGCCCATTCGGGCTCCTGCTATGATTTCTGCTCTTGGCCGAGTACAGCTCGGACACCTCGCCGTCTGTTTAAATCAATAACCTATTGCTCGGCATGTCTCGTTCTTTAATTTTGGATGCTAAAACCAGGATAACTTGACCCTTAAGGCAGTCTGGGAAGACCGCCTGCCGAATACCATCCGAGCCGTAGACTCGGGTACCAGGTGAAGTTAAAAGCGACAGCAAGTAACTCAGCTCTTCCTCGCCGCCCTCATTATTGTTCCACCAAGAAGCAGCATATTTCGCAATGCTGGTTGGTAGGAAATGAACAAAATGGACTGCACTTGAGCGCAGTTGACACGACAAAACATTGAGTACGTAAACGGGTGCACCATTTATTGTTTTGTGCGAGCACATATTCAAACACGCATATTTCAGGCGCTGACATGCATTGAAAGCAGGGCTAAAAACCGAGCCTCTTACTTTATCTGTACTAAAGCACACAAAACCGCGTGGTTCTCTCAACCACATTCTGAAAGAAGAGATTGAAGTGCAACTTGGAAGTTGGCCCACCCTCAGTCATTCCAAAGAGCCCACCCAATTTTGCAACCAGATCCATGCAAGAAAAAGGATTATGATGAATTCATTTGTATTAGTTGGTGGTGTATTAGTTGGGTGGTGAAAATTAAAGAGTTAATGTGGACTAGGGGGTTAGAATGAGGTGGATTATCTGCTGGATTGAGGGGAAGAGTGGGTTGCGTTAATTTGATCCTTTGTGATAATCCAAAGAAGGTACTCGAACATTCTAGGTTTCAGTTTTTGAAATTTATCGGTCTTGATAACTTCAAGAGCCTCTAGGCTAATTAGAGAATTACGCCATGTAGAAACCGGACGGTATTTTCAAGAAGCTTACATAAATCCGATCGCATAAGAAAAGAAAAGGAAAACGAACTACTTCTCTGCTCTGGCATTTCCCAACGATGGGAGTACCGTATTTCTGAATCTCTTATAGAACGCAGTTCAAAGCACCTAAACGGCGCGTGGAACTTCATCTACATTTGTGCATACATAGCATATATCGATTCATTTCCTCCTTCTCGCTATACCGATAGTGGTTCGGTTGAAAAAAAAAGCTTTTTGAATTGAGGTCATTGCAGTTTCCTTGCGAAAACAGCTTCTGCCAATGACAATGCTTGTATTTTCTTCGGTGGCATTTTATAATAAAAACTGTGTATTAAGGCAATGTAGCGTCTTTCACATTAGAACACAGCAGTGCAGCTTTGCAGATGAACCTCAATTTGCCTTCGGTGTTCCTTCAATGCTAGGGCGATTACTTAGTACATGAGCTATCAGGACAAAAACTGGGGTCCGGAATTTGGACTAAATAACTCGAGGGCTTTTTTTACTTTATTTACTATATGAAGACAGCTACGTGGTCCTATGAGCCCCATGACTTGCATGGGATATTTAAACTAGAAGCCTGAAAGGAATGATGTGGCAACCCGTGTATTTGAACTGCTCGCGAGAAGTCTCAAAATAACTTTGAAAATAAGCTTTAAAAGGGTGTAAAAAGTTTTGGTATGCCTTGGATGGTACAGGACGCCGCTACACAATTATCCTCCAACAATAATTTTTTGGTGCGGTTTGTAGAAGCTGATCTGGTTTGTTCAAAGAAGGTGACTGTGAGGGAACAAACGCAGGTTGATGACATCTTTAGTGGAAATCTTTGGGCAGAGCATGTGATGCGAAGGCAATATAACCGCTGACCCTTAATGATAACGGAATGGATTCCAAGAAAAGGCGAGCGTAGCAGAGGCTGCAGAAAGTTAGGTTTGCGGATGGGATTAAGAAGTTTGCGGGGATACGGTGGCTGCAGCTGACAAAGGACAAGGTGAAATCGAGAGATGAGAGAGGCCTTTGCCCTGCAGTGGGCGTAGTCAGGCTGCTGCTGCTGCTGATGAAGTAGAAGCTTAGGTATCTGCTGTCGAAATTTGAATTTCATTTTCTTGCCGCCTTTCCCTCTCCTTAAGTCACTTTTTGCGCGCTGAAAGGTCGGCGCTTCTCGGCTGGCCCCACCGCCGGGGCCGAGATTCCCGACCCGTCGGAGCTACGTCGCTCATTAGCCGCGGCTATGGTAGCTTCCTGACGTCTGAAATAATTTAACCAATAACCGTATCTAAGCCTATATACGGAGGAGGGTGCGAGCACGAAAAAGCCGCCGCAAAGGGCTCGCCAAGTTTCGCGCGTGATTGTGTATTCTCTGCTGCGTGTAGAGTTGTATTATTTGGCTCAGATGTTCATAAACACACAGTGCAGTGATTGAACGTGTTGTCGTGCTCTCCTAAGAAGGTGTGTCAGGGAATGAACCTCATATTCGAAAGTTTCATTCCCAGTACGGTGCACCCAGCGGCTGACGACTTTTGTGCGGATGCCTTGAGAGCACTCGTCTTATATAGTGCGGCGCATTACGGCTACGGATAAGTGCTCCAAGCAGATATTCTGAACGAAATTTGACGAAGGTCACCAGAAAACGCTTTACAAGCTCAAAATGACAAGGCCGATAGATATAGAATAATTTTAGACCTACCAATTCAAGCGTGCCGGCGCAACCTGAAGAAATCTCTTTCGGTCTCCTCGTTAGCTGGGCTGCACGGCGTTCCGCCAGTTATCTCGCTGGAAGTCGTCTTTGTGTCGCTTCGAAGTCGCTCGAAGTCGTCGAAGTGGAGAGCGCTCGGCAGAAAGTATGACGCACGTGTTGGTAGCTGTTCTGATTTTCGTTATGGTACCGCACTGTTCCCTTCATTCTGCGCGGCGAGACTACACGGTGAGAGACAGATTCGAAAACATGCACCAAAAAAAAAAGGGAAGACAATAGGAAAGTGGCGGAAAAGCTCTCCGACGTGGCGCTTCGCCTCGTCAGAAACGATGAGGATGGCAATGAGCTACAAACACGTATTGACACCCCACGCGCCGGATAAGTAGTTGCGGCAATCATATCCCCTGCCAGCTACAACGGAATCAATAACACCAATCCTTAAATCCTTAACTTACTCTGCTCACTGCCATGCTGTCTTATCCCCAGTAAAATGTTAATGGGACACTGTCGTCACATCCAAGGCCAAAGCCATGAAAATCCAGTAAACTTAAACAATGGAATTTCACAGTCATCAACTGCAATCTCAGAAAGCTTCTTCGTAGATAAGTCCCATGTACTGGCATACTTCTAAATATATTTTTTAAACCATTCTTTTCCTGCTTTTCCACGTGATTTCACCATTCGGAGTTAAGAGATTTTACTCACCGGCCGCGGCTCTTAAGATGGCGCTGTCGAATGGTAAAAACGCGAAAGAATATGCTGTGCAAAGATGATGGCAACAATTACTTTCGAAAAGATTTCCTTTCAATATCAAGACAAGTGTAAATTTCCGGCATGGGCCAGTAAGTCCCTTAAGGCCGTCAGGCGACAGTAAGACCGTTAATTCTAGGGAAAGATCCGAATACAATTGCTGTAAATGGAATAAAACGGATATCAGGGGGAAAAGTTCGAACACTACGCTCAAAATATCGCTGCTTTATAGCAGAAATAAAAAGACAAACATTTTTCTTTTCGATCGAATAATCCAGTGTTTATCTTCCACGCATTATGCCCGTCGTATAGCGTTCTTTTTTTTCATTTCTTGTGTTCTGCATACTTGCTGGTTAGCTTCATGTTCCTTTGCCACATTATGAGTCAACGCTCTTTCTATATAAATATTTCAATACATTAGCTGCCAATTAGATCCAGTCAGTCTCGCCAGTGGGCGCTGTGTCAGCACCTGAATATATTCTTACAACGTGGTCAGTGGACACTGGAATCGCGCTTTCAGGTATGAGGTGGTGGTGTCCATCTGCGAAAAACCGTGCTGTCACACGGCAATTCGTCCTCAACAATGCTGAACCACCAGTCAATTTTTAAAATTTTCTTTTAATTGCCTTTATCTCGCGGTTTATGCAAAGATTACAAATAAAGCATACCGTGCATCAGGTGCGAAGGCAGTGGAAGCTTATTATTCAAACAACGCGGGCGTTAGGGCGCTTTTATTCTTTTCAATGATTTTCGTCTCTGCCATTAAAGAAAATCACCGCCATGATCGTAACGGTTTCTCTTGGCCTAATCTCTAAAGACTTCTCGGGGCCTCCTTTTGAACAAACACTTTCAAGAAGAAAGTGTCAATTAGCGCAAGAAATTTGCAAAAAATTCTTAATGATGTTTTTTTTTTCATAAAAAATTAGCACTTGTCGTTAGAAGCGGTAAAGGACCGCTTCGGTGCGCTGCTTATTTATTTTTTGTTTGCCCGTTGAGATTCGACCCTTAAAGATTTTCAATTTTTTTTCTTTTCTGCCATCCGACTGACCCATCCGGCCTCAGCCGCCCCTCAGCCTATGCCAATCTAGCATACTGTTTCCTTCAAGTGCACTCTAGCTCTTTTAGCCTTTTTCCCTCTTCTGTCTACAGTCTCTGGCTGGCGTCCGACAAAACGGAGGTTTTTTTGAGTGTTCAGGCTATCGCTGTTTTAAACTGTTGTTGTTTGTCTTGCACGCTTTTTACTGGTTCACAGCGATAAGAAACACTGTGGATCTGGTTTAAAAATATAAACAAGAATAGTGGCAATTTCGACGATAATAGCCTGACAGGAAGCTCCTCTTTAAGTCCTTTTGGACTATCTTCTTGTTAGACAGGTTGGAAAGAAGCAAAATCGTCATCTTTTTATAAGCGAGCAAAAAAACTAGAGAAAGTTTAGGCATCAGCTTTTAACAATACACTTTTACTTTTTTTTCTCGCTCCCCATTGGATCTCTTGGATAAATTCATCATATTCGGAGAGGGAATGAGAATATCCTTCTCCATTAAATACGCCCCATGGCTGCACCTTCGTATCGTCAGGGAAGGCGCTGTATGTTTACAGTTGGTAGCCACACAGCTAGCGCATTAGCTGCTTTATACTCAAGGCGACGTAAAGGAAGCGCGGCAATCGCTGGCGAAACTTAGCTTAACCTTGACCGCTAAACCTTAAGGGCTTCCTTGGTGCAGAATGTCCTGGCTTACGAAATTTATGTTTCGCGCATTCAAAACAAAATGCTGCTTCTTAGGGCCCGCAGTCAGCCGTCCAAGAATTACTCAGCCCAAAGTAAGCCGTCCAACTATAGGAAGAAGAAAAATGAATGAACTGTTATCCTTCCGACATGTCGAGCTTGGATTAAATCCTCAACATTTTGAAAACTGGACATTTGTAGGCAGAATGTTGGAGAGTTAGCTTACCGGCAAACTAAAGTTAGGACATCAAAGATAGGGGAAAACATTTAATTTTCCAGAATGTACGGCTTTGAACATATTGCAGCTCTTTGGCGCGCTAAATAGGAAAATTAAATTAAGAGTTTAAGATTAATACAACCCCCCGCCTACAAACTATACGTGCAGGCCTTATAAAGCATGTTAAACTCCTTCGAAAGAATGTTCCACTCATGACATTTAGCAACACAGCGCTCTAGGTACTTCAGTCACTTCCACACCCCCTCCCCCTCCTCCTTATAATCATGCCCTGTAACTATTGACAATGGCTCAATGTATACCTGTTTTTCACCATCTTCTTGCATCGTAAATCTTCGTTGTCTGCAGCCATAAAGGCGGACTAGCCGTGCACAGTGACGGGCGTTTTAAAAACAACCAGAAACAATTTTCTTTTTCCAACACTATTCGAAAAGTACGCCACTCCGTTTTAGTTTACTCCATTTTCGGTCTCTCGAAGTTGGCTGAGTCTTATTGTTGAGCAAACACATTGAGAAGTGGCGTACTTTTCTTGCACAACCGTTCACAGTTCGTCACATTGTCGGAAGTAGAAGTTTTCCAAGTCTCTTTGAAGGCCGAGTAGCAGCCGCAGAATGGAGTGGCTATCTCCATTCGAGCCACTCCTTCTACTTTTGCCCAGTGTCCATACAAAGCAGCAGATTTGTCCCGAGAGGCACTCCATTCAACGGGGCTGCTTCGTTTTCTGCGGAAGCCACCGGGCTACACCCAGATAGCGGACGCCTCCATTAGCGAAGATGACTTCGCGGCAGTGTATAGCGCTTTCTCGGAAAAGTTGTTCTTTTCTTCAGCTGAACTCTTTGTGAGAAAATCGGACGCCTGGGAGTAGATATTTCTTCATTTCAACAAGTTCGTCATGCATCATAAGAAGAAAAAAAAAGGGCTTGCTTCATCCGAGAAGTCCAGCACGAGATGAATGCGATGAGAAAGTCAGCAGCGTTCAACAATGCTGATGCTCACCTCATGTGACGTAGGCGAATTGCAAACAGAGTGAATGACAATACCAAATTGTATATGAGTAGAAATATGTGCAGAGAAACCGCAAACTATCCGAACGCGCAAAAACCAGCATTAAAGTAAGTATTGCAAGAGTTGGAGGTGAGTTTGCTGATATCTCATGCCTAGAGGCGTGTTTCTTAATCGCGTGTTTAATAAATATCGTTATTTCAAGCATGCGAAAAGCGCTATAATGCGTAAATTCAGCTCTCGCAACTCCTTTTTTTTGTTTTACTACACAGGAGAATGAATTGGTCGGCTTTGTAAAATATATAAGACGTCTATCTATTCCCTCACCTCTCGAAAAGGCTGAATTTTGTTATTATACAGGAGCATGCACTGAACATGCAATTATCTAATAAGATGAAAGATTTACGGGCGGTTCCCACTGTACATGACGAACATAACTGAAACCGTTAACCCGCAGCAAGTTTCTATTGATTTTTCCTTACTACTGTTTTCAGCCTCTGAAATCTTGACTCAGCAAACTGCCGCCTAGCATTATCTACAAGGCTGCTGCAATCATGGAGCAACAATGTAGTCTGTTCTGTCAACTAAAAACCCACGTAAGCGCACCACAACCGATAAATGCATTACATTCCCGAAATGCCTGTCTAGGTTGCAAAGTAGAGCATCTGCTTGATTTGCACGCTTAACCTTCGGCCGTCGGTTCCTAAGCCCGTATCATTAGACCTGGACGTCTTCTGTCTCTAAAGAAGTACATTTTCGTGGAAATTATGAACCATGATCTTCCTCTAATCGCAGGCATCTCCTTTTTTCCGGTGCTCTTCATAAGTGTTTACTGCCTTGAAAAAATGCATATGAAGGCACGCCTTCGGCACGTTTTGCCTGCACCTCCTTCTCAACCAGCCTGAAAGAACGCCGAAAGCCCATCCCAGTAAAAAAGGTAGTCATAGAGGCGTACGCAGTTGACGACCCAAAGCAATCTTCGTCGGTAGTTGAACGACGTTCACCTTTAGCGAAGAATCCCTGAAAAAAAAAACAGTCACCGTGTGCATGATAGGTTTTCAGCTGGAGAATGAGAAGGAAAGCGTAGGCAAAACGCAAAATAATTTATTTGGAGCTCTAAACTGCAACAAGGTACCAAAGAAAGCGGGGAGTAGAAAAAAAAATCTGATTTTGTAGGCGATTTTTTTTTCAAACCGCACAATAATTTATTATGCCGAAATGGATACCCATGACTACAGAAATCATTATTGCGTGGAGGAACGGGATGAACGCGTAATGAAGGAGGCAGCTTTTCGGGAATGATTTGTGCCATATTCTAGAACTCTGCGTCCGTTTCAGCAAGGCGAGATTCGTAGCAGGGCAATTTGGGTTGTTTGCCGGTGCTATTATCCTTGCCTTTCTTCTTCCGCCCTTAGTCGTGACTGCACTATCATTTCTAGATAATGTGCTTTTCAGCGTGACAGCCAGGTGCTCCCAGTTTCTTACCTACATAGCAGGATCTAAGTATTCCAAGGATTTCTTCTTAGAGGAGCAGAACAACACACTGAAATTACCGACCCTATTTCAGGTATAATGCATTTGCGAAGCTCTGCAAGGAGTTTTTAAAGCAAATTTCGAATACACCACTCACTTTAGATTTCCGTTTTGCTCCATCTCTCTATAGTCTCCCTCTGATATGTGTACGACGTTAATCCAAGCCTTTCTATAAGAACATGGAACAGAGTTGAGCACTAAATGGCACGCACTTACTTTCCCTTCATTGGAGGCATGCAGAATGTGCGGTTACTCCAGGTACCTGCTCAAGCTTCCGTACCGAAGAAATGTGAAGCACGTTCGCCGGCATTCCATTCAGGAAATTGCCTCATTCAGTTTCCGACTAAGGCCTTCATTGCAGCGAGATACGGACTGCGATTGCAGGTTATTGGATGCATGCACGGAAGCATTCTTCATTCCTTTATTGCTCGCACGTGGGAGAGGTAGTAACAGGTGCACACTTTTCGCAAAGCACGCTACTAAAACGTGAATTGTTTACGGCACATAAGAAGGAACATCAGCAGAATGGTAACTACAAGTGGGGACTAAAATTCCGCAGAAAAGTACTCGTCACCAAGAAAAAATTAAGACGAGCAGGAAATTCACAGTATTTCTGTTTAGAAGTGTCCCGTATAAGCAGATTGAGACCAAACCTCAATTCATGTGATAATGCTCTCTCTATCTCAGGAGACCGCCTGAACACCTCTTAGAACCTAAAAATCTGAAAGTGTTCAATTTGTTTCGAAAGAAAAATTCCAACGCCATACCGAACCACAGAACCCTGATAATAGGGCATACACACTGTTAACACAAATAAAGAGAGAACAAAGAAAGTAAGCTGTCCTCTGGTCCGCTTCCTTTTAGTGGCAGCGTATAATGCCCAAATCCAATGGTAGATTTCGAAAAAAAATTACAACAAACTTTAGCGGCTAAAGTGCTGAAAGGCGAAAGCCTGAGTGCTGCATTCTGCTACGCGATTGTTCACTTCACATTTTGTTGGTGCATTAATTAACTGCCAATTAATGACGCTTAAGCTTCGCCTTTAGGAGTGGAACGCGACAGCGTGTTGTAGCGCTGCCACGGAGTCCATTGAACGCCACCACCCGTTCGGCGCGATGCCTTGCCCTTTGAACGCAACGCTCTTTAAGGAAATTAAATGGCGCAGTAATTCTCTATCGTCTCGGTGGACACCTGAGCCGCACTGTACAGGAAGGGAGGAAGTGGAGTGAAAGAAGAAAGAGGGGCCTTAATGAAGAAAATGAAAATTGTATTTGAGGAAAGGAAATTACGCATTAACTGTCTCGCATATCTCAGTAGACACTAGTCGAAAATTGTATCTGACGAAAGAAACTTGCGCAGTAACTGTCTCACATATTTCGGTGGACACCCGTCAAAATTCGCGCGTGGTGACATCACGACAACTTGGACCAACGACAAATCTGAAACGCGGACAAATACGCCTTGCTCGTCAGTAGATTGGTTTTTGAGGAAAGGAAATGTATCTGTCTCGCACACCTCGGTGGACACCTGAACCTCGCCGTAACGGGAAGGGAGGAAGATGGGAGTGAACGAAGACACCGTATTCACTATATAGACGCACCTTTGTTCATTCCAAACCATCGAGCTGGCATGGCGGAGTGGTAGCGTGCTCGACTCGCACTCCGGAGACCGGGGTTCGATTCCCAAGCTCGGCCAATTTCTTACTCGGTTTTATTTATTTATCTGGTCTGACTAGAAAGGTTAATTGGACTAATTGGTTAAGTAAGCAATTAACTAAACTGAAACTTACTTGGAGCATCACTATACGATCCCTTTAATTGGTTGCATGGTTAGTAGCCAAAGTACAATTGGCCCCGTTTGAAATTCGCGCACTGTGACGTTACGACCGTTTCGACCAACTGAAAAGCGTGACATTTCTTGTCGACAGCTCCTGCTTACAACGATGAGGCATTAAAGGCTTCCGCCTTAATACAAAATCTTTGCTCTTGACAAAACAGATGCATTTTGTCGGTTGTGCCGAGCCTAGTTTTGTTCAGAGCGTTACTCTTTTCTACAAGAAGAGCAACTACAATCGCTGGGAATTCTAAGCTAACATGGAGGACTTTTTAATTGTTTTTGTTGGCACGCTTCAGTGCTTACGAAGCTGCAATGTACTAGATTGTGCCATTTTTTAAAAGATACATATCTTTTGCAGACGTGCACAGGATGCATTTCAGGCATTTCAATTTCTGATATAAAAATGCTGATGTTGATATGAGCATGACAGGTACGTACATTGTAGAAGATGATTTCTAAATAATTTCTATTAAACCATATAAACCCTGTACGTTTTCCACACCAAACTCAACAGGCATGCAGTGATAGGTCATGTGGGTTGGCGTGTGAAATGGCAGAAAAATAATGAAGAATGCCTAAAAAATACAAGCCACGAAATAAAACATAGAGATAGAAAAGATGACTAAGCGGTGTCTGGTTTACACAGCGGGCTAGAGAGGGACATCAGAAGTCGTCTTTGTGTTCTGGTCTCCTAGTCTGCTCCGCGCTACGCAGTCGTCTAGTGTAATGACCAAATAGCACAGGCATCACTGAGCATAATTTTAGCCGCTACGATGCCGGTTACGACACCGTCATTATGTATTTGGAGCGTTTTGACACTTCTTTTACTTCATTCATCACTTTTTAATGCGGCCACCTCTGAAAAATCCTCGCTTTTACTAGCAGTTATCATCACAACGTAAGCGAATTGTGAGAAAATGTGGGTAAATTCAAACAATGTGTTCCAGGAAGAATGCGGTGCTGTATGTTTCGAGCGCACGCGCCCAAAAACATGATCCTTCCTTCCTTCGAAACTTGGTGTGTGTGCTAATTACCTGACGTTATTAGACAGGCGCTGTAACTGCGAAAGCACCAGGATTCGAAGATGCGCTTGAAGAAAGGCTGGGTTCTTAAATAATGGTTTTTTAACGCGCTGGCTACTGCACACCAAAGTATTACGGCTTGCCACATGCCACACGGGCAGGAAAACAGATTAATTTTAACAGATGTAACAAACTCATCTAAATCATACCAGCCCACCGGCTTTTCATGATGTCGTTGATAATAAAAAACAATTAAGAGCTGAGGTTTATCCTTTGCGTGCGCTCGATGGCATTCCATTTTGCTCAATCGTCTAAAATTTGCTGGCAAAGAACGGCTTTTGCTTTGATTCCAGCAATTTAAGGGGTGTAAAAATTGCCCTAATGGAAATAGGCGTCGCGTTGAATGAATTTATATTCTAAACGAGAAATTTGCCACAGCTATAAAATAATTTCTGAAGGATTTTTCTTGTTTTATTAGATGACGCCAAAAATACACAAAATTAGCCTCGTTGTCCCTGTGAAAATAAATCTCCAAGGCACCAGTGGTATGCGGCTTTGGCAGTAAAGATGCCGACAGCTAAGTTCCTGCCCAAAGACAAGGCTTTGACATCTTGGCTGTTCCAAGAGAGCCTTGCGTAATTTGGACGTCGCGACGAATCCTGTCCTGTCTTCTTTAGGCAGATCGAGTCAACGCAGTTCCCTCTTGTTGCATAGAGTTGGCTCGCCGAATGTCCACTCCCACTGTCTGATCGATGGCGGCTGGCTGCATGCTGTCAGCGTATTTGCTTGTATAGGTCAAGGTGGTCACTTTGTTTTTTTTTTGAATTGATGAGGTTGTACGTTGTATGGTGTCCATATCTGCCAGCCAGAATTACCTACATTGTATCACGAAAAGAGCGTAGCTTCAATAGGGCTAATTTTTGCTTCTCTCACTTATTCTCCATCAACCAAAGATAAAGAAAAGCCCATACTTTTAAAAAAAGACACAGGGTTGTGCCAATCTTCACGGACAAGCTCTTTCAATCGATCCTCGTTCCGTGCAATCCCAGCAAGAAGGCAGCCGCAGTTCTCTGCAGCTGAAAGTTTGGAAGATTCACGGTCGTGATGGCTTATAATTTTGAACTAATTAGGACAGGTAATCAACACAAAACGAAACACTGCGAACCGAATTTCAGGCAGCCTCACTCATTTAGGTGTTTTTTAACTATTTGAGTAGCAGGCACTTGTTATCAAGTTCATAGCACGAATAACAATCTTCGCCCCAAACGCCAGAAGTACTCGCTCAACGCGAAAGAACAGAAATGAGAAAAACTTTCATAATATTAGAATATTGGAGATGTAAAAAGTGTACACCCTTTGTCACTGGACTTTCTACTGGCATTTCGTCTAGGGACAATAAAAGTATCCACATTGGATTTCCATCTTCTGATTATATTTCGTGTTCTCTGCACAGGAAAATATATATAAGCTGTAAGGTTACTTAAAGATCGCTGTCGACAATGCTTTTTATTGTTTTACTTTATATTGTATTAAATGCGCTTGGCACGAGAAGGTTCTCATTCGACATATTTTCAGTTTATTCATAAGAAATTCAATAATTCTATGGCACCTTAATGGAGCAGCATTTTTTTTTTTAATTTAGAAACAGGGCTTCCAAAACCGGTTTTCTCCAGCAAAACATCGAAAAAAATAATCATGAGAGGAATTTTTAGTTTATGCCTTTGTGTGTGTGTAGATGCTGTCTAGAATAATTGGCGTCCTGCATAACGGGGGTTGAATTGAAGAAGCGGTGCAGCTAACATATATCTTATAGAATTTATGTTTTTAGCGGTATACACAAAAAAAATTCAGGTAAACAACCTTCCATCTTTCAAGAATTCCTATAATCACATGACTTTTCTCAGATTCTCCATAGCACATTTTATCGCGACGACATTTGCACACCTTACGCCAGTTTGCGGTTACAAAGTTCACCAGTCTTAAACGGTTAATATGGATTTGCCAAATATTGGAATGAAAAGAAATTCCGTTGTTGTAATTTGTGTGTAGACTGTGGTAACAGCATTTGGTTTCCTGAACATGACCAACACTTCGAAACGAAAACGCACAAAAATACCGATGCTTGAAGAACTGCTATGAATCTAGAAAAGTTTCAATTATACATGATTGAATCGGCGAAAAAAATATATTGTAGTGTAACCAACTGCTTTGGACTAATGCAAATAGTTTTCTTTTGTCTAAAGCAAGTGTGGTTACGTGACATGGCAGGGCAAACACTCGCGAACTGTGCAAGACTGCAGCATGATTCAATTTTCGTTCCTAAAGTTTACTTGTGCCAGCTTTGGTCACTCCCGAAAATAGTTATTGAGTGTTTGTCCCCCTGTTCTAGCTAAAAGCGACACCATGTGCTTGCTTCTACTTTATATTGTGTCATTACTTGAGCCTCTTCAAGCTCTCCTGGGCAAAATAGAAGTGATTTGAGCCTCCCTTGCAAAACAAGCATTTTTTACCAAGGTTACTTTTTATTCAAAAGTACGCAATTCAATATCTAAATACCATAACTTTAGCGTTACGCTGTGCATAACAACACGCTCAAACACTGAAGTTCTCGGGCACCAAGTTTATATTGTGCTGGCTAAGGCCACAAAAACTAGATGTTTTGAATGGCCCATTAAGCCTCAATGTTATTTAAAAAAGGGCACTTACGCCAATAACAATCGCTCCTCACACCAAATATTCATGTCTGGTCCGCAAGGCTCTAGTTAAACCCCGGAGATGGGGGTGAAATTAAGATATAAGTAAAATTGTAGAGTCTGATATACTGTGTCATGTCAGCGCACATTAAAGAACCCCAGGTGGTCTAAACTTTTCGGAGCCCTCCACTCTAGCGTCCTTCATAACATGAGTGGCTTTCAGACGTTCAATCTCATAAACGAAACTAAACCGGCATACGACTACAGGATATGAAAGCCGAAATACAATATCATGCCGTGAATTATTCATTTAAAGTTTCTCCAGAGATTTGATATAAAATTTAATTAGAAATATTATAGCGCAAACAAAGACACGGACAAAAAAGAAAGGAAACACACACACAAGCGCTAACTGTCAACTGAATTTATTCGGTGAAAGCCACACCTTTTTATAGGCCGAAGGATCGTGAAAAAAAAAATATGACAAAAAAACAAAACAAGGGTTGAGTCAGAGTCATCAAATCGCGAGCGCATGCGCGGGTAGACAAGGGCATCACACTTCGGTTTATCTTCCATCTAAGTAGCTGCATTAAAATAGTCAATCTCAGCCTGGAACAGAGATAAAGAAGGTTCGCTGATGCACTCGCTGCCAAGTTTCTGTATGTGGTAGGCTTCTAGGCTTATCCGTGCTGTCCTGTCTTTACTATAAGCCTAGATAGGATAAGTCTAGAAGCCTACCACATACAGAAACTTGGCAGCGAGTGCATCAGCGAACCTTCTTTATCTCTGTTCCAGGCTGAGATTGACTATTTTAATGCAGCTACTTAGATGGAAGATAAACCGAAGTGTGATGCCCTTGTCTACCCGCGCATGCGTTCGCGATTTGATGACTCTGACTCAACCCTTGTTTTGTTTTTTGTCATGTTTTTTTTTTCACGATCCTTCGGCCTATAAAAAAGTGTGGCTTTCATTGAATAAATTCAGTTGACAGTTAGCGCTTGTGTGTGTGTTTCCTCTCTTTTTTGTCCGTGTCTTTGTTTGCGCTATAATATTTCTAATTCAATATGAACTACCAACTCGCCCAACAGGAAGTTTTAATGAAATTTGCTATAAATTTGCCTCTAACTCATAAGTGCAGTTTTCGCGCAATGATTTAGTACCTGATACCGTGTGATATGTAGTTCCACTGGCATGTTGTCTTGCGCATGAAATAAGCTACAGGAATGTATGCCTCTTGCAAGTAAGAGCGGCACTGACTGCCGAGGAGGAAAGAAAAATTCTCATTAAATCGAAAACGAACCCACCTTGGCTGCACTTAACGTGATATCTAAGCTGATTTGTTTTCCACGGTGGCCTAATTTTGCCGCAAGAAGCGTGCTACCAACGCCGCATAGCATTCATTACAACCGAACGCACTGTTTACAAGTTGACTTCAAGGCACTACAAATATTAAATTATAGCTCCCGGGATTGTTTGCTTTGTTAGCGTTTTGATAACTTTTTTTTCCTACAAAACACAAAAAGTTTCGCGTCTTTCATTTCAGTGATATTGACTGAGAACACTTCGCCGAAGAAATATTCGTCGAAAAAAAATTAACAGGTGAAAGAACGACCCGTGTCGAGACATTGATCTAACTGCCGCCTGCCACGCCGGGCAGTTTATTTTGTCCGGTGGGCACTCAGGGTAAGGTGTAATGACGCCGCAAGGTCACGTGATAAAGGTCCCCCCCCCCCCCCCCCCCCCCCCCCCCCAGGTTGCTTCTCTGGGGATTTTTCTGGATTTTTTGCTCTTTCTAAACGATACCGACAACGGACGCCAACGATGACGCCTTCCTTTCTGCGGCGAGAGCTCCTTAGCGCCATTGCGTCAACATAGAAGCAGCCTGATGCGGGCGACGATTCTGGCAGCTTAATATACTTCCGCAATGAGCTATTTATTGTACTAGGCTGTGGTTCTGCGGTAAAGAGAACATTCTTATGCGCAATGATGGCTATGTGATTCCGTATCCATTGTCCGACTATCGAGGTGCGCGTTGAAATGTAGGTGCAGGAGGAGGAGGATATAGAAGAGGAAAGGCAGGGAGGATAGGTGCAGGGTTATTGTTAATATAAGTAGCCTATTATATATAAGCAAGGACTTATTGTTAGCGTATTGTCAATGCCTGGCTTCCTTTCAAATGTATTTACCTCTCGTAAAACAGCTTGCTAGTTTGTTTTCTCTTTTTCCGCTTGTGTTCTATCCCCTAATGT
Source organism: Amblyomma mixtum (assembly GCF_055824585.1). Classification (NCBI taxonomy): domain Eukaryota; kingdom Metazoa; phylum Arthropoda; class Arachnida; order Ixodida; family Ixodidae; genus Amblyomma; species Amblyomma mixtum. The sequence continues at coordinate 50,930,913 of NC_143012.1, forward strand.
AGGCCTGCCAATCTTAAAAGTTCACGCATTTTTATATTCGTTTCGAATATATTCCTGTCTTCTCCCAGAAGAATAAAGTTCTCTTTAGTCGTGAGATAAATCGCGTAGCCTGCAGCAGTTCTCTGAAACGTTCTTCATCTCTACCGCCAAATAATCTCAATCCATCGTTCTTTTCAAATATATGAGTGCGAATTATTCATTCCGTCCGGAGGAAAAAGTTCTCAATTTTTCTTCACGGCTTTCCTCGAATTAATACCCGTGATCATCCGCTCGGTCTCCTTGTGCGCGATAAATTTGCGTCTCACGAAGGGCGCGCAAAAGTTCTCATCTTATTCTAAGATCCGCTAGGGAGTTTTTTTCTCTATTCGGTGAGAAAGATATATGCTCCCTACGAATTCACTCCGCTATTTTGAAAGTTCATCCAGACCCAAACTTTGCTTCCCGTCTGAAGAGAGCGTGTCTTTGTATGGCAGTGGTATTTCTACCGAAGTATTTTTTTTTATCTGTGGAGGCAACACAGCTAGGTCAACGCATTTTTCTTTTAATGAATGTTGCAGGTTTAATCCATCACAGAGATGGCTTGCATGAGCTTTTCATGGCTAGCCCCTAATAAAAGCGCTTTGGAAAATGATTCATTTTCAGAAGAGAATAAAGTGAACACCAAATGCAAAGAGGCATTCCGCGCTATCCACACCAACACACTATTTACATATATAGGGGCGCATCGCGGAAGTTGGTGGCTGCTGTGGTATCGTTTTCGCTGCCATCTTCTAGGAGGCACGATTAGTTTTAGTTTGCTTACCCTGCCGCTCGAGAACTGTTTTATCTCGGTGCAGCCTAGACTGTCTAGTTCCCTTCATTAGTGAGCGAATGTCGTGCACGTTCCAGCATGTCGGAGCCTTAAGATAGCTTATGTGATTTTGAGAAGTACCCAAGGTATAGGGGCATTTTGAGGCCACAGCCGGCATCACGCCACATGTTTATTGTGGTGTAATAATAATATAAGGCCTCGAAATGGCGTTTTAGATTTACTATGTTCCGCCTAAGTGTACTTGGTGCCATTTCATGACAGGCCATTGAAGAGGTGCAGTGTGAAGTGATAAAATTATTTTGGCAAGTTTGGTTTAAACTTGTTTCTATAGGCCGTATTCAATCACGGTGCCCTGACCCAGGCTAGCTCCTCTACATATATATTGTGGTGTTTAAAAAATATATCACATCCCAAATGACCCTTCGTATTTTGACAGTCCGGTATATAACATATACTCGGCTTTTACCAGCAAGTGGAGGAATTCATAGGCCCACATTGAAATAAAAAAGTGCTTTAATAATTTTCTTTACGGGAATTAATACAGGCTGTAACCCCTGATGTAACCCCCATTGGATGACAGCAAAGGCAGCCATCTTCCTTACGTCGCTTGTCATCATCATCATCATCAGCCTGATTACGCCCACTGCAGGGCGCAAGGCCTCTCCCATATCTCACCAATTAAATCGGCCCATTGCCCGCTTTGGCCACCGTATCCCGGTGAACTTCATGATCTCATCTGCCCATTTAATTTCCTGCCGCCGCCTACTATACTTGCCTTCTCTTGGTATCCACTCCGTTACCTTTAAGGACCAGCGGTTATCTTGCATGACCGGCCCAAGCCCATTTCTTCCTCTTGATTTCAACTAGGATGTCATTAACCCGCGTTTGTTTCCGCCCCCACTCCGACCGCTTCCGGTTGCTTTTCGTTACAACTGTGATTTTTCTTTCCATTGCTTCCAACGCTGAACTTAACTTAAGCTGAAGCCTCTTCGTTAGCCTCCACGTTGCTGCCACACAGGTGAATACCGGTAAGATACAGCTGTTGTATACTTTCCTCTCGAGGGATATAGGCAAACTGTTATTCAAGATCTGGAGACCCTGCCGTATGCACTCCACCCCATTGTTATTCTTCTAGTTAATTCCCTCTTATGATCCGGATCACCAGCCACTACCCGCCCTAAGTACACGTATTTGCTTACCACCTCCAGCACCTCAGTACCAAATGTGAACTGCTGTTCCCTTGCGGGACTGTTGAACACTACTTTGGTCTTCTGCATGTTAATTTTTACACCCATCGTTCTGCACTGCTTGTCAAACTCATTAATCATGCATTGCAGCTCCTCTCCTAATTGACATAGCCAAGAAATGTCATCAGTGAATCAACAATTAGTTAGGTATTCTCAATTAAAACTTATCAACTGCTCCCAATCGAGGCCTCGGAAACTGGCGGTGAATCGAATTGGCGAGATCGTGTCTCCCTGCCTGATGCCCTTTCTTATTGGAATTTTGCTGCTGGCTTTATGAAGTACTATGGTAGCTGACGCAGTCATTGCAGATATACTCCAGTATCTTCTCATAACGCTCTTCTACACCCTCATTCCTCAATGCTGCATGACTGCTGAGGTTTCCACTGAGTCAAATGCTTTCTCGTAATTAATTAAGGCTATATACAGGTGGTTGGTTATATTGTGAGCAATCACTTATATGGCCTACTGCGGAGTATTCCTTAAGAAAGCATGCCTGATCGTGTGGTTGGTTTAAGTCTAAAGTTGTCCTGTGTCTGTTACCTATTGCCAGCAGTGCCAGCGCGAATATAAACGCGTTACATGCTATGAAATCAATAGCAGTTTATTTCAGGTACTCAGTCGAACCTGGTCTTTCAAGCATGGCTTTGTCTCTCTCCGCCTTGTGTTTTGTAGATATGCGGTGATGCGAAGCACTGCCTTATTAGAAAGCGCCTAGTTCCAAGCAACATTATGAACCCCTCTACTTGATGACTTCAGTCTCTGATATATTCTGCTAATTATAGCGGCAATGTGTGCCAAAATACGTACGCCAAGTGCTCCGTATCCGCTCAGAAAATTCTCATTGACCAAGCGACCAATATTTGCTGCCGGAGGGACGAACTATGCTTCTTTTCAGGAATGAAAGCAACCTCCCTTGAGCTGCCTAGAACGCAGTCAACAACAGCGTTGGAAGTCTGAGAAAAGTAGTAACTATATCTTCTAAGCGCAATGTGTGAAACGGTATTTCGAATTGTTTGTATGCAACCCCTCGGTGGGTGCTGCGAAGTCCGAGTTTAAAGGGAAAATGCACTAAAATTTTACAAAAGAGTGCGAATCATAAAAAGAAGCTAAATGCCTTGTTAAATGCAAATTCTCTCAAATTATTCAGTGGGCTTCTTTAAAAGAGGTTTCCACACAAACTAATCATTTAAAAAAAAAAAAGAGTACTTCCAATAATTGACTTCAAAGTTTTGTTATCAATATGTTGCCCGAAAGTATGCTCTCAAATGAATAAAACCTGCCAAAACATCGTTTGAAAGGCAGTTTGCCGGCCGTTCTTCCTTCCGGAAAGGATGTATTTGATTTGCAGTACTTTCGTAATCCGTAGGGCACAATCAGCACTGTGGAGGCTTTCTCCTAAACTTTCGGCCATATTCGCGACGAATCTCGAATGCAGTATTTTGTTCATTTCAAACTGCTTGAAATGAATCTCGAATGCAGTATTTTGTTCATTTCAAACTGCTTGAAATGCAACCCCGTACACTTCTATCGGCCCATGTGTTTGCTGTAGCTTCAGAGACAGCAAGGTCCTCTTAAAAGCGTGACCCGGATGCTAAACAACCAGAAGGCGCTCTTTGAAAACAGTGATTCTTCCACCACAACTCAACCAACGCAAGCCTTAAAGTTTACCAGTTATTTGTGGGCTTCACTATATCAGCGAAAAATTTGTATCCTCGGAAGCGACATGTCTCGGTCTGCGCCGACGGTTGTCAAATCACGTTTCCGTCAGTTTGCGCAAAGCGCATGCATGCAGTGCTTGGAGGATTTGTGTTCTGGTTTCTTGAAAGAACCTCCCAACGCGCGCTGCTCCATTCAAATTGCGCAATGCACTCGTCATATCCTTTCATGTAGACGTAAAGAACTAACAGAATGAAATTAAATTAAGCTCGGTTTCTTCGCGTAATACGTGCAAGATGTAAAAGTTCCATTCCGAATTCCTACACTGCACGCTCAGAAAGCTGAACTAAGGTACAAATATGGGTTTCTGTTTTTTTCTTCCAGCAGTCGCGACCACTTATGGCTTGGCACATGAGCCCAGGTGTGGGTCTTCTTCTTCGGCGGAGTTTGCACATTCGATGAGAAAGTGCACAGAGCAAAGGACGTTTGTCCAGGTTCCAGTGTCCACCATACTATTTTGCCTATGCAGTGCATGTTTATGCTTTCGCAGGCGAGAGGTCTTTGGGTTTCCTCTTAGCTTACCTCAATGTTGAAGTTGTCGCCTAAAAGGCTATTTATACTTCAATCCAAATTCACAGCATAAAAAGAAGCTACAAATATGTCGTCCTTCTGGTGAACCAGGTGCCTTCAAACGCGCAATTGGGGAAATATTGAAAGGAAAAGAACATCAAAGCACTGAAGTCTGCCACCCAAAAAGTACCATTTTGCCCAAGCGAAGTTTTTAGCTATAGCGCTCCTTCAACCGTCGGGCTCAATTGCTCTTTGAGGCGCTCATCTGCCAGTGAACAGGACAGCGCAGCTGATTCATTGTTCTGCGTTTCAAGCCTGTGGTTCCGAAAGACTTGTGCACTGCAAACTCTCCTTGCCTCGAACGTATCAGATACCGTGCTAAAACTAATTTGAAAACACGATACCCTGGTAACAAAGAGAAAAGATGAGGTTATTTCCCAGCCTTCAGACCAGCCGTGACGTTCTTGGCCCATCAGCGCGTATGCTGTTTTAGTTCACAATACGCACCGTTTTTAGCACCGCACAAAATGAAATAATTTGTTTCAATAAATGAACAACTTAGTTAAATGGTCCTCTTCATGAGTGCAGGCGACTTCAGAGATTGAGAAACTCTTAAATTTCGCGAAACAAGTGTCGCAGCTTGCGGAATAGTCGTCAAAAATCTCTGCCCAAAATTTCTTGCTCCCAAGACGTGTATCAGGGCACTTCATCAGAGGCCTGGAAAACAAATACCTCTGCCGTATCCCTTCAATTACCATTGTCCTGGAACTTCTTCAATCTTTCTAATCTCAGCTGCCCATCTCACTCAGGGATGCCTCCAGCTACAATAGCCCTCTCTTGGAATTCACACTGTCAGTTTATGGAAGACCAGTTACTTTCACCTCCCATTTGCTCCCATACGTATATGTATGCCCATTTTCTTGTTTCTCATTTCCCCAAGGATATCATTGTGCATACCTTTGTTCCAAAACCACTGCTGTTCTTTTCGTGGCTCACCCCTTTACATGCAAGCTATTCAATTCAAAAAGGCACTACAGTGCCGTCAAGTTATATTCAGCCCCTTTTGGTCCTCCATCTTTCTGCCCTACAGGATAGTGCCGCCAGGGCACCTAAAGCGCACATCCAGCTCAGGCCAGAACAAGTGGCTTTCTCGCTCTCCGCCAGTTCTTACTTTCTGCGGGCGGTGAGTTCCCAACAACTATACACGGCACTGAACCCACTGACATGGGCACTTTATGACAAAGGTTGCACGTAAAGTGCCTTCTAAGCGACACCCTTATTTTTTATCACCATGAAATCAAATAATTCATAACCCTCTGAAAGACCCAAGGATCCTAAAAAGCTCACCTTCAAAGAGCAGAGATAACGTGATGCAAGGCACGGTGTGCACCACTGGCGGGTGGCTTGCGCACAAAAAAACGCAAAACGGAAAAGTAATATATAAGGCTCTACTTGCATGCCAAAAGGAGTTCTCTGATATTCTCAAACAGATGCGTCTCTCTATGGAGCCGGAAGAGAGCTGAGTTCAAGCGCGTATTCAAATATTGACATGCTTTCGACGCGGCACAGCAAACAACGGACGGAAACGGAGCCGCCACCTCTAGCGGAGCTTTCTTGGAAACCGGAACCTTATGCATGGAGCCTGTTCCTTGGCGCGTTCAATTTTGCGCTCACTTGCTTTCATCGCGTGAAGAAAATGGAGTGCCCCACGACACGGATATGAAAGTCGAGACTTCGTTTTGGCGTTGTACACGCTAACTGTGCAGCTTGCGCGTAGTGTTGAGAAAAATTCGTAAGTTGAAAAGAAAAGGGAATCATCAAGCAAACGGGGCGTCAAGGTGTGCAATCTTATTATAAAATGGCTCCACCGAAGTCTGCTTAAAATGAAGCTTCTAGAAGAAGAGCATCCAGTGCTTTCTTCCTGAAGAGAATGGCAGTCACTGGCTGAAAAATGAGTCTAATAAATGAGTTGCACGCTATTCACAGTTCTTATCCTTCTATTCTATCGGCCTACGGCAGCTTATAAGTTATTTGATGCCTGTGCGAAAGGTCAAAAATTTAATAAGCATTGAAGGATATGGAAATTTTACGCATATCAAGGAGGCACTTCATCCGACTGAAATATGTTTTGATAAGGCCGAAGATACGTGCTTCGCATTACATCCAGTAATATTAAAAATATCCTGACTCTCTGGAAAAATACACATATGCTCTTTATTGGAATGGTTAATTCAAGCTGACTAACATAACACATTTTCAGGAGGACACAGGGGCGCAATAAAAGACACGGACATAGAAGTAGACAGGGACGAGTGCTTCTATGTCCGTCTCTTTTATTGCGCCCCTGTGTCCTCCTGAAAAGTTATGAACCAACACGCCCAAATACAAGTGCTTCTAACATAACACATTTCTTACTCAAAGCCTAGACCAAAATTTACCAACGAGATTATGACAATGCTGTGTACGTGAGCACATAATCTAATAAATTTGAATAATTCAGTAAAAGTAGTTCTGCAGCTGTCAAGTCTGTTTTGTAGCGCATTTATTCTTCGGCTTTTTCATATGTCTGCTGTGCTCGTGAATCTTTGATAAACTTGGCGGAGCAAGAAAATACCTTGTGCAAGACGTGCCTTGCGGTCTTAACGCCGGTGTCTTACCAGGCTTCCAACTGAAATTGTACTTTGAGTGCCTGGTTGGGGCCTGAGTACAAAATTCAAACAGCCATGGAGAGTGCTGTGTGTTTAGAGGTCTCAAGGTCTGGTGAGAACCAGGTGCTTCCCAATTAATCGACCTTCCGGTAATTTCTTCGTTTTCACAGAAAGCGTTCTTGAACACGGTATAAGTGCGTTACAAATTGAGTTACGTTTTCAGGGCGTTACGAATTGGTAGACAGAAGCGTTTGCCACTTGGAATTCATCTTCCCTACTCTCACTAAGATGAGAGATATTGGCTCACATGAAGACGGTTTGTTGAGAGCTGTTTTAGGAGTCCATGCATGTGCCATGCTTCTATTGGCTGATTATACTTGTGCAAGGAGCTAGCACAATTTTTTTCTCGCTAAAATTCGGAGCTTCAATGCACAGTGTTCTTGAGACTTCAATAAACGTAACGCTAGTTAATGGTACTCTGTAATGAAGTCAAAATTAAGTGCGTGAACTTGAAACTGAACGTTTCGTGAGCTTTCGTCTTACCTACAGTGAAGATGCAAGGTGTTTAACCTTATATTGCATGAAACTTGTAATACTAATAAAGCAAGTGTTAATAAATCTCGTAAAAATTGTTTTGTAATTCCATAGATACTTCTTTAAGGTAATAAAACGAAATTGAAATAAATTGTTTTTTCAAAAAATAACCTTGGTCCAGTGATGAATGATGGCGCGTGATATTTACTACCATATACCTGCTACATGCATATCATTCATCATCGGCGTGACTAAGCCCACTGCAGGACAAAGGTCTCTCCCATATTTAATTACCCTATAAATTGCCAGCTGCTGCAACCATATCCCTTGAAACTTCCTAATCTCATCCCCTTACATATCTTTCTGCCTCCCCTTCTAGGCTTTCCTTGCCTTAGAATGAATTCTCTTCGCCTAAGGACCATCGGTCATCTTGCCTTCGCATTACATCCACTTCCCAAGCCCATTCCTTCCTTTTTATTTTTATACCGACTGTATTCTTATAGTGATAGCGCAAATCAATAAGTGAGTGCACTGCTTTTCGGTATTGGATCTGATCGAGGACGATCGAGCCTGCGCCTCATGTACTAGTGTTCACACAAGACCCTTCCCGCATTTTTAATTTACTACTGTGTGACATGGAAATTCTTATATTTACAACATGTGCGCCTGTACTACTAAGAGCTCCCGCCATCAGCGACACATTGAGGATCCACGGTCATCATATAGTATTTCCATGACTTCTCCCAAGTTCCGCGAATGGTCAGATTTGATCGCTCTGTACGGTCCTATTCGAAATCCTATGAAGAAAGAGCATGGACACTTTGCTACATTGAGTACGCTAGGTGACGTGTAAAGTACGAAACAATGGACGAAAAATGAAAACAGAAGCCTCTTTGCTGAGTAGCGTGGTTAAATAGAAAAATCAATAAGGGAACCACAAGTATCGTCTATTCTCAAGGCTCATTGCACCACTGCTCAAGGCTTCTTGAGTAGAGAAGGCGTGCACCTGTAGCATTTATTTTTGTCAATAAACTTTAGATACATCTGCCGCTTCAAACTGATAGTGAGGATTACGCTGCGCCATCCTTGAACAGAGATTTGATACAGATCCGTCACAGACTCTTTCCAACTATGAGCCGATCCGCTACTCCAGCAACGCTTTCTTTGAATTCCGAAGAGGGAATCATTGCTATACCGTGCTCATCACTCTACATGCAGGAATACTACAAGAATTCCAAATTATTAATTAAATTAATGAAAAGACGAGAAATTTCAACCATAAGGGTAGACTTTGAGAGGGGGGGGTAGATTTAGTGCATGCCTAAGAAATGCAGGATTAGTTTGGCTTTGGTGGATACTTGACCAATTCATGTAGTCCATTTAAGATCATGTCTGACCCATGCTGCTGCGTACCTATAGCGTGAAACATTGGAAACAGTGTTATTTCAAAATGAGTAATAAAATGTTTTTCGGATTTGCTGGGAATGATTGCTAATAAAACATTTTCTTCAAATAAATGCACATCTGCCTGTCACATGAAATTTCCTTTGCGTTTGGCAACGATTCCTACTCTGTTAACTGCTATGTTGTATATTAGATTTATGACTCATGAACAGACACATGCGCGTATAGTTTCATGTCAACAAATATATATTTTTTCTTTGTCGCTAACGTAAATTATAATGAAGACGACTGAATTATAAAAATGAGGACAGAAAGATGGCTGGGTTGCAATTAGATTTCCGCATGATATGCATGTGATCACAAGCCGGCATAAGCCTTAAAAAAGATGGAAGCGCAAAAAAGGACATTCACGCCGAACTCAAGTTAGTTCATCGTAAATTTAAGTAATTTCTATCATCTTAAGTCTGTAATTCAGGTATGCTCTAGTGCTATCGCTGAGTGCATGCCGTGCTGCCATGTTTTTTACTTTATAGAGAACGTGTCTTTGACCACTCGGGACGACAGGAGCGAAATAAAATTTGGAGTCTAGACGCGACAGCTCAATTCTGGACTGCCGTGCCCCACTTCTCGGAAGTGTACAGAAGTGGCGGTGGCTCCAAAGAATATTAGGAACTTTTAGTAAAACAAAATAAAGCACATTTCATTGGCACATCAAAAGCAAACCTCAGGAAACAAAGCAATGCCTCCGTCAGTTTAAAACAACTATAAAAATTGAGCGCCCATCTATTCTAAGTCACCGATACAGAGCGTTTACGGGCCACTTTAAAAATATGTCTGCCTGCCGGTAATTTCATACTGCGCAAATAGGCTCGCACAAGGAACACTGCTATACTGCGCGAGGGGCGGCACGCTCGGCTCTCTCGAATGCAAGGTAAACGCTGGTGATGTTGAAATTCAAGGAAGCTGTGCACCAAAACTTGATTTATGTTTCTACAGCACTTGTTTACTCCTCGTCCCGCTTCCGTCATTCTGAAAATGCCATGAGAGACAGGCGGTAGAGGCGTTGTAACGTCTTTGGCTTATAGTGGAGCGGAGAAATCCTCTTATCAAAAATGAATTGAGCGGCATAAATTTGGATGAATTGGATTAAATCTCCGTGCTTCGAGGCTGAAGAAAAGTATCAAGAGTTCCATCAGCTGTCGACACTCATCTTTCTCTTTATATGCGCTGCAAGAAAAAAGCCAGCCTCAGTGCCGTAATCTCTTTGAAGATAATCTCCCAGGGCTTCACTCCTGTTTGATGTGACAGATTAGGGACGCTTCACTTCCGACATATAGACGCCAGCTTAAAATACCCAGACACGAATGCATGTACTTTGTACCAGAAAACTTTTCTTGTAAAATATTTCATTAATTTTTCATATTTCTTGGCCAAAGTCTTCCCCTTTGCACTTGCTCTTGGCTGGCACTGTGTCGGCACATAGTATCCATTATCTAACAGACACCACACCACAAATATCCTGTACACGCGTACGAATCAGGGAGCGACACGCGGCGTAGCGTGATAGTATTTCTGAGTTCTGATGACAAACATTTCATTTACATATTTTCACCAGCCTTTGTTGTTGGATGTTGCACAATGGTGTCATTATGCGCTGATCCTACTGTCCATCATTGATTCGTATTGGCCGTTGTTCTTGCAGGCTACTATTCCGGCTGGTTTCTCAGTTATTCGTCCAAGTGCATTACGTGTCGTACAAGTGGTTCGAAATGTTTCTAAGAAATTCCGCCTGACGCCACATTTGTGGGTGTCCTCTCTAATGATTTATTTTTTCCCTCGCTGGTATTGGTAGAGACCATCTGTGATGCCACGACCCACTCCTAACTATTATTCATTTGCGTCATGGCTATCTGAGTTAGGTAAAGCGAAGGCCCTGATTGAAGCACCGAAAGTCTGAAACGGAAAAGAAGCAAAGTACCGAAAATCTTTCCCACGTTTAGAGCCTCGAATGAGGTAACAGTTCATCGCACATATTTTTTTGTTCTGTCAGGCGATCCAAATGCGTTTATGACAACTTAATAGTTATTTCCCTCCTGTACTGCATCAGCCATGTCTGCGAGCAAATATGTTTTGTTAGCTCTTTATGCTATTATGCAGCTACGACTATTAATAGCAAGAGAGCATAGTCTGTTGCGCTGAAGTGTGGGTTTATTACTCTCGCCACTGGTGGAGTGGATCAAAGGGCGTTTCATCAAGCGCTCTTTATTCCTTAACATCGCAAGGGTGTGTGAACACAATATTTTATGTCTTTGTCTTAAACACTTTACCTATTCACGCAGTAATTTGTAAGACTGTCTTCACCTCTTTAACTATATCAACTCCCTGCCGGACACATATCCAGCAGTACGGACAAGGCTGTGTCTTGTTGCATAGTAAAAATATATCTGGAGTCCTGCAGGTTGTCGCATGCAGTGGCAGCTATTGTTATTCACTTCACTTAAGTAACTTATGTAACAGAGAATTTGGTTTGGTTTGGTTTATGGGGTTTAACGTCCCAAAGCGACTAAGGCTATGAGAGACGCCGTAGTGGAGGGCTCCGGAAATTTCGACCACCTGGGGTTCTTTAACGTGCACTGACATCGCACAGTACACGGGCCTCTAGAATTTCTCCTCCAAAGAAATTCTAGCCGCCGCGGCCGGGATCGAACCCGCGTCTTTTGGGTCAGCAGCCGAGCACCATAACCGCTGAGCCACCGCCGTTACTAATTTAATGCTAATCCTCATAATCCTGATCACCAGTACTACTAATAAAAGCCGTCATCAACATTAATCAAAGATTTCCACAGGATAAATTTTCACTACCAACAATTCTCACAAACTATAAGAAGCACAAGGCGCTTTTTGCATATTTACAAACTTGGAATAGCCTGCCTTCTTATGTCAAACAATCTTCATCATTGCTTAGTTTCAAACACAAATGATATCTCGTAATATCACATTAGCGCAACACTGCTACCAAGCAAGCTTTTTTTACTTTGTATACCGGCTCGTTCATGTTTCACACCTGAATTATTTCATATATGTGGCGGGAAGCATTATCAGATTCTGCAAAACTTTTATGTATTGCATTCGAACTGGAACAGACTCGTAGGAAATTCTCAAGTGGCTTCTTCATCATTTGCTGTTTTCTATTCGCTGGTTTTGTTTCCTTTTACCAATGATTGCTGCTGTTCTAACATTTTTGGCAAAACTTTTGCATTAATTTACAGAAGGTCCCATTACAACTTTGGATTCGTTTGGTTTATGGGGTTTAACGTCCCAAAGCGGCTAAGGCTATGAGAGACGCCCCATTACAACTTTGAACTCTGGAACCTTCTTCTGCACGATTAGTGTAATACCTGCCTTTCTTGGTGAACAAGCATTCGAAGCACTAAAAGAAAAAAAAAGTATATACGGCGATCACAAGCGAGCGCGTCCAGCGTCATAAAGGAGTCTCCAATGTTTTAGGTGCAAGATGAAGCGGTGAAGCAAACAGGGATGCTATCGATCAAATACGTTGTGCAACCACCCACTGAGGTGCCAGTCTTCTTTCGCAAAAGAATATTGATCTCTTCTCTTTCTTTCTTGAACAACATTGCCGAACAATGCGCCTTACCCGAAACTCGGAGCACTCCGTCTTCCCACAGTCCCTAATTTGTGGAGATTCTACGATAAGCAAGGCCTTACAGCACTTGCCGCATTCTTGTCCGGCTATGCACGTGAGGGGCTTTGTATTTCACTATAGACGATGATTGCAACTAATAACAAATACCTTCTCTTCAGCCCACCACTGCTTCCCCCCGGCGCCCCCCCCCCCCTCCATGCCACTGCCCTTCGCTGCCTGGGGGAAGAAAATAAATATAAACGAGCAAGATGCAAACAGCACGATAAAAAGCGTGACTTTTGAGAGAGAAACTCTGCCCTCCGTCCTGCATTGTTGGTGGTGCAACGGTTCTTCGCTGGAATGGTTTTTCTGCGCGCAAACATTCCTACTGTTTCGCGTATAAGTGGGCCTCTTGTATCTAAAAGAAAAAAAAAAGAGTAGGAGAAATACCTCAGAATTTGCGCCTCTATCCACAGCGTCCAGGCACAATATATGGCGTTGGGACATTTTGACAGACTAGTTGGTTCGGAAATGTCAAGAAGAGAAAACCATGTTAGACACACACAAAAGGATGAAGAACGAGGCTATACAGAGCGCTTTGCATCGTCTGGTTAATCTTGGTCTTGGTGTATGTTTCTTCCAACGCTCTGTTTCCGTCGAGGTCAGAATAATTTTTGCAACGCAGTGTCCCCGCTTCTGCCCTCTTCTAACCACGCAACATGAATCGACACAATCCCAAGCCCAGGTCTACCGAGTAATCAAGGCAACGCACTCTACTGCCTATTACCGTGCCCATGTGCACGAGCAGCTAATAGGTGAAATTCGTTCTGTTGGAAGGACATATGCTGGAACTGCGTGGTTTTGATGCTTACCGCCATCGCGAGCTCTCGCTTCACTATGGCGAAATTGCTGGATATCTTTTTTTTTCTTAGCAACAGTAATTTTTTGCCGCTGCTGCGACAGAAAATCTGGCAATTCAGTAAAGAAATCAGGCACAACTATCACAATAAAACTGCGAATTCGGCGCAGCTAATTATTGCCTGCCTGATATCACCTAGTGTAGCATGCTAAATGATAGTGCGGTACTCGGTTTCGGAGAATGCTTTGTGCCCAGTGCAGCAGGAGGGTTCGAGATGCCTTTCTTTTATGTTATTCTTTTGCTAGGAAATATCTAGTCCACCCGGAATATTCTGTGCGGGCCGTGCACGCGGCGGTCGGCCAAGAGGCGAGTTGAGAGCGAGACGCCGGAGAGCGGAAGGAGGCGACAACATCTCGGCGGCCGAGTTGGCCGGAACTGTTTCCTCTGCCTCTCTCCCGTGCCTACTGCCTGATATTTATTTCACTTATTTCTATCTATTTTTTTCACTAGCAAAAACCCCAAAACATCAAAAGATCTTGCTCAAGTATTACCAATCGTTGATCAGAATAGCGCTTTCTCACTAAAAGAGAAGGCCATGAATTTCGCATGCGAAAACGTGTAGAAGATATTGCATATGAGTAGGACACAATGACCAGCTCACTATGGTTCAAGTTGGCTTGCCCTCCGATTGTTACCTGCATTTAAAAGGTACAACAAAATTCACTCATGAAAAAAACAAGCAAAAGATTAGAATCTTTAATACATGTATTGCACGCTTCGCTGGCTTCCAGAGAATCAAGAACGTATATCAAATAACATTCTTTTACGTTCATGCCCTATATTCTTCCTTTCTCTTTCTTTTGCTCATTGCTGCGATATCTTTTGGAGCACTGCCTTCGTCTTAATGCATCCAAAATTTCTGAATATGGTACAGAACAATTTATTTAAATGCTTTTCCAAAAGTACTGAGTGAAGTTGAGGCACTGAAAACTTTGGTATCTAGCGCTTTCAAAAAATGCTGGCGGCACCCTCTACCAAGTCCTTGAGAGGTTGCATCAGAGTTATGCTTTCATACAACAGATGACGACAAGGAGATATCTACAGAGCTGAAGAATTCCTCTCTCCTGAGGTCTATATTGGGCCCTTTAATTGGGTGGCTCCAGTAGGACGGCCGGAGTTTCCTAACTCAACTACTTAGGAGACCAAGTACCGTGCAGTCCCTAAGACAGAAAAAAATATCTGGTAATATGCGTTCGTCTAGAGCTAGTCCTTGTGCAACAGCTGGCTAAGCGAAGTCTCCTCTCACCCACTGCGAAACAAATCAAGGGTTAGCGCCCTTGCTCGTTGCTTCAAAAGAATTCATTACCCCTCGGTTGTTACTTTAGGTATGGGTCTATTCCTCGGCTCCACTTTCCATTGTCTCACAAGTGCTCCTTCGGTATTGGCCAGATATACTGTACAGCTTTCACTATTTCACAAGTTCTTAAACCCTACTTGATGGGGAAACTGGTTGCTTTAGATGTGCTACAACTGGCTTCTATTTCATCTGTGCTAGTGCGTTGAGCTATATTTTCAGCTCCGGTACAGCGCGCCAAGCCCAAAAAAGTTTGAATTTCACTCAGAAGGAAGCCCAGCGTGCGGAACGACCACTCTTTGATGGCAGGGCCTCATTCCGGCGTGCGCCGAAGCTAGCCGTGTCAGTCGGCATCTTTTGATCTCGATGTCGATGACCGGACATGAAAAGAAAGGAGGAGGCTTGCACTAAATCTACGAACGAGGAGGCCAACGTAAGGTTATGTTCTCGGTTCCGGCATAGGCACACCTGCGAAATCCACTTCTTTTGGCACGTGACAAGGAGACAAATGGTTAGGCCAATCGCAAATAGCATTTCTTGCATCTCATTCTGAGGAAGTTGCCAGAGTAAAGAGAGGAAGGGTTGAGTGGATTGAGATAAGCTTGTCACCAAGGTGTGGCCAGAGGGAGATTCATGACACAAGATGGGTGGGACGCTCGCCACAGTTTCCTGAATTAGGCATCACACAACTGACCAAAGATACAGGGATTAAAAAGAATGTTACGACATGTCGCGAGCGTATATACAGCTGGTCAACCATGGCTGCAAAGCACTTTAGGCGTCTGAAAAAGGTGCCTCAAATTATTTTTCTAAAACTGCTACGGTGCGTAAAAAGCAGGCATCGCATTCCACACACCGCCGCGTTTAGATTGTGTGCATCAAGGATGAAAAGGGTGCCCGAAGGCAAAACAGAATACTTCGCTACATTGTTAGCAGAGACGAACTCAGGAATAACCTACGTAAATTTATTTCCAGCTGCTGTTGACTGAGAGGAAAACAGTGGGCCGTACCTACTTTTTTAGGCTGTTCCCTTCGTGTTGAATTGTGTCAAAATGTACGATGAGTTTCCATGGACATCGGAAATGCATGACAGGAGCTAGAATTTCAAAGTACGTGAGGGAGAAAATACTGTTCAAATTGAGCTGCTAAAAATGGCTGCTGAAGATACCATAGATGTCATATTCTCAGATTCAGTGTGGCCTCGATCTCGCTCACGGTTATTTCGAGTTTGTCTGGCAGCTCTGTTGTATTAATCTTTAAAACCTGCCTTTAATCCGCCTGAAAAAGCACGAGGGCTCTTCCGTGGCAGCGGATCAATCACTAGGAGCGAAGAGCCAGCCGCTGCCTCTAAACTTGCTTTGATGAGACTGATAATCTACATTGAACGTTCGCAGCTTGTAGTCGGTGGATAAAATAACTTAACTGATCATGTCTTTGTTACGGGGCTAATTACTACAATGATGCGAAAACGTCAGCGTGCATGTCTAGTAATCCCTCCCTAGGGACGTCTCGCGTAAGTAATGCACCAGTACTGACACGCGGAAAGAGCACAGACTAATGGAAAATCGCTCTGGCTAATGCCGTAAAAACATTGCTGTACTCTAAGCCTCCAAGCGTAACAGCGGTGTGCAAATCGCATTGATTTGATTGGTTTCAGTTTTTTGGGGGTTAACGTGCCGAAGCAACTCAGGCTATGAGGGACGCCGTAGTGAAGGGCTCCGGAAATTTCGACCACCTGGGGTTCTTTAACGTGCACTGACATCGCACAGTACACGGGCGTCTAGAATTTCGCCTTCATCGAAATGCAGCCGCCGCAGCCGGGATCGAACCCGGGTCTTTCAGGTCAGAAGCCGAGCGCCGTAACCACTGAGCCACCGCGGCGGGGGCAGAAGAATAGTCTTTGTATATGCAAGTGTTAATGGCGAAGTCTGGCGTATGACATTCATTTCTTTGTAAGCTTGGCATGATGTAGGCAGGAAAGGGGACAAGAGAGAGAAAAGGAAGACCCTTGGATAGCTCAGTATTATTTTGGCAACCGACAGGTAACCGTCTCCGAAAAAACAAAGTTTTCGCTTTTACTAGCGAATCCTAAGAAAAGCATAATAAACCAAGTAACTTCCCTCAATTCAGGAACCTAGTTTCCGCCGGCTCCCAAGGCGGAAAAAAATGTGGCAATCGCAGTTTGTGTATTTTTCATTCACCACTAATTTGCGTTCTCCATTTCTACGCTTGAGCGAAGGTTATCTTTACTGTGCGTTCATATTTATTACTGTGCCTTGCTTTTATCAAACAGTTCACTTACCCAACCCCCCTCGCTATCTGTCAGCTTGAGAAGTAGGGAAAGCAGTGAAAAGTACGCCAATTAAGCAAGACAAGAAGCCTATTTGTGCTTATTTGAAGATAAAGTGGACTTTAAGGCTTATATACACAATGGAAACGACTGCAAAGCAACATACAATTTTAAAACCTGTGAAAATGCACGTTTTAAAATTGGGCCTCTAGTCTGTTCATATCTCTTCTCTATATGCCAAATGGAAGAAACCATCGCGCAAGCGCTTTCCTTGGTGTACTTTAACGCCCTATCCGCCGATAAAATCAGGGGTACAGCTTAACAGTGCGCACATCGAAAGTGAGCAACGCACAGACAGCATGAAATCCTTGCACCAATTGTTCCCTTCAGCGAACAGGTTTAGCTACTCTTCCCCTAGTTTGTTTAGCAATTTCAATTTTTAACTTAGCATTAAGGAGAGGTAGCGCTCATCAGCAGAGCTGAAATTTTTGTTCTACATCAGATATGACTCCCTTTTTGTTTCATGTTTACCGTACCTATATACAAGCCCCGTCGCGTATGTACTGAGGTTTCCTTTGAGATCTATTGCCATTCCTGCTTTTCTGAGCAATACCTTGCCCTCTATCCATGTATATTTAAATGTCAGTTTTCTTTGCCAGAGGCTTTTGCCAACCTCTGGAGTTCTACATTAATTCTCCAGGAAGCATTTTAGGTTTTTTTTTTATAGAATGTACTTATGTGGTTTACGAAACGAAAATATGTAATTTTTTATAGTGCTGTTTCCTGGCCTAATATTTTTCTTACAAGTGAACAGTTACTGGTTATGGTCCAATCCCGCATTCAGTCTTTTTAGTTCCCAATAAAGTGTCCATGCATCGCGCGTTCTGCCCAAATGTCTTGTGTAAGCGCAAATGCTTTTTTATCACTGTTACTTGAAGGGCTCAAAAATATCCTTGGATATCATTCGCTCGAACAGACATGAGAAGTGCGCAGCCTAGTAGTTTATTCCGTAAATCTGTAAGCCTCTGCAGGCTTTTAAAGAGAACAAGACGTGACTCAGCGAACGAAATGAGAGATCTCCTAGTGCTTCGAGCGTGCCATTTTCTAAAAGAGAATCCTGCTGCATGGGTAAATATCAAATAAAGACTAGGAAGCTTTTCGAACCGTGAATATGAGATAGTGTTCTGTTTCTTGTGCAGTCTTGTTTGAGCGTTTCTGCACGCAGCTTCAGAACGTGTCGACAATTCCTTTATGGCTGGAGCCTGTACTTGGACGTTTTCCGCACGCGCTTTCCATATGCATGAATATAAGTAAAACTGCCTCGAGCTCTGCGAAAACACGCCATTCAGAACTAGGACCTTACTCGGAGCCCTACATGCACAATTTTTGACAGGCTTGGAGCACTCTGACGACGCCGTAATAAGGAAATGCGACCTTGCGGATGGCGTTCCGGAATTTCTGGAAGGAAAATAGAGCCCTTGTAGATAAGGGCTTGCAGTAACTTGTGTTTGACCAAGGATTTGGCGGGGCACGAGTAATCGCAGAAGTGATTTTTCGCTTAGGGATGCATCAGCCGTTCCCTGCGTGATAGACGACTGTCGTCTGTTTTCACACACAAAACTGAACATGGTAGAGCTGCTGTATATGCTACCAGAGGTAGCATATACAGTAACTCTAGAACATGGAATCGAGCCACGCCATCTGCTGGCGTATGAAACACTGAGTTTTATAGGAAATTTATGAGAGGCCAGATTTTGTATTTTGGTGTTGATGTCTGAAGGCTAAGATTTCAGATGTGCGGTGGGCTTCACTTCTGATATTCGTATTCCGCACGTCCTTTCTACGAAACTCTAAGCGGCCGGTTTGTACACCACTTTAATGGACCACGCTGCAGCTTCTGGTCAGTTAGAAGGTTAGTAAAGGGAAGGCCAACTATTTGGTTTGCTATAAAGGCAGCATTGATACTGAATCTGCAATAAGTGAAAATAGGAGATTGATGAATTCTTTATTATCAATTCGCGCATAAAAGAAGACACTGTAAAACAGCTAGAATTTCTGTGTTTCTGCTACAAAAAGGAAATGAAAGCTTTTTCAGCGTATGTGCATGCGACAGTTTTCTTGACATCGCTCTTCTATGTCATAGCAGTCTCTAACCATCTCAAAGTTCCCAAAGTGGTAAAAGGAGCTGCTCGTAGGGCGGCGGCTTTCTGCTCTTTAATTATCGCTGGCGCCGGACGTGGAGGCCCAGTGTCTTTAATTACGGCATGATGTGCAGTTTTTTAATCCAGACGAAACGCAGACAGCGTATTCTGGCTTGGAAACGTTTGTAAATATGAGAATATTATTACTATTGCTGCATTATTGACTGAAAGTTCTGTTCTAAATATTAATTATTAGAGAATATATGCGTACTCATCATCTCTTGGCAAGATTAAATGGTACTTTCTCAAGAGTCCTATACGGCTACATACTCGTCAATGCAGTTATCGAGCGCTCTCTCGGCACCGCTTTATGATGTAAACAAAAATGCAGCAACGATTGAACTGATTGACAACGGCCCATCGCCAAGGCCACTAAGCTACCGATAAGGTTGAGAATTAAAGAGCTAACAGCTGAAGGCAGAGTACGGAAGCATTTGCAAGTATGTACATGTAGGTCTGAGCTTGCCGGAAGGGAAAGCGACAAATGATCTTTAGGAAGGAGGCTGAAGAGCAGCGTAGGTTAAACAACAAACGTGAACTAATATCAATGCTGCGTAGTGCTAGGGAAGGCCAGGAAGAGTGTGTACAACTAGAAATGACCTTCTGCCACTGAGCATAAGTGGCAATTTTTAAACAATCGAAGACAAAATCCAAATTTATCAATGTGTACATTTTTGACGCTTGCGTGCACTGCTGTAGTGACCGGTGCTATAAAGTTTGAAAATTGCTACAGCCACATAGGTCACGTAGCAAAGTGATTACGCATATCTTAAAATTTTTTTGTTCTATATTCCAATAACAGCGGCTAATAACATTGTCTAATGTTTCCGAACTCAATAGACAGGCTACGAAGGCTGCAGCCTCCTAACAAACCACCATTTCTTAAACATACCTGAATTGAATAAGAAAAGTTACCATGTAGAGATAGCAGAGTTAATCACTGTTTTTTTGTCAGGAATATGATATCATTCCATAAATGATTGATAATAATTGGCAATCATCATGAAGGCCATCATCTGCAGCGCAAAAACAAGTCGAAAACATAGCAGCGGCCAGCCGCCCCATGTCTACTACTTCACCTGATATTACGGCCCCGATAATTACTAAAATGGGACTTTTCCGACGTTATCCCAGCTATAAATCAACTTAAAAGGAATTGCAATCAATATTTATGGAAACTTAAGTCAGTTTGGTGCAGAAAACTAACCCACCTCGCTTTCTATCTGTGGTCACTTGTACGTTTTAGCACAGAAGCTCTGTGGAGTCAATGATCCCAGATAAAGCAAACAATACGAGTAGGCCAGCTTTAACCTTAGTCCTCATTTAAAGAATGGACTTCCTTTTGCGACATGGTAGGCATAGTTTTCTAAAAAAAGAGCAGAAACTTCACTGCTACTGAGCATTCTCTCTGGAGCAAATTCATTACTGAGGAAAGGAAGGCTTCTTTTATTGCGAAAGATGCAGCAGGCGCTTCATGTCGACGGGTGCTCTCCCCCGCTTGCTCCTACAACGTGCGCGGCCTCCCTACACGTACTGCTTCTGGCATAGTGGTATGGTGATGGGTGTACACTTGTGACTGTTTTCTTAAGCTGTTCGTTTTTACTGCGAAAGCAATACTGCTCACAGTTTGAGCCCTTCAGCGTAGCGCGGCGGTGGACACGTTTGACCTTTAGCGTGACCTTAGAGCCCCAGCTCGGCTCGTCAGCGTAGAGCGGCGGTAGACACGGCGGGCGGTGAGCCTCTCCCTTCTCCCAGTAGAGGCCCTGCGGTAGGAGTGACGTCACACCATCTGTGGAAGAGAAGTGCCCCAGCTCGTGCCGTCGGTGCAGAGCGGCGGTAGACACGGCGGATGCGGGCTGAAGAAACGGATGAAGTTGCTTTCGCAATTTCCGGGCTTAACCAAGCTGAGCCTCTGCCAATTTTTGACAGGCTTGAATATAAAAGAATGCATCACGCACCACCTTTTTAGGAATCAAAAGCCAAACGACAAAGCACCTATCTTCAGCCTACGACATTGTCATGGTTCTACTTTGTAATGTATTTTTCTCTACGCACTCATCATCATGCAAACATCCCGGGAGAAATACGCGCAAACTCCTTTTTTTTTCCGGCGGCAATTCAAGACCTCGTCTGCTCGTCTGCTGCAGAGTAGAAGGCTCTTAGGGATCTTCTGAAGGGGCTCAAGGTACGAATCAACTTTCCTGGAGAAGAAAAGGCAGAAGTATGCAGGGCGAGGTAACTTCAATGCCCGCGGCAAAAGTGAACGAAAAAAACTTACTATTCCTCAACCGTCTCCCCACCATGTGCCCCGGGTGCCCCGTGAATCTTCCTTTCTACCGGCGGCGTAGGCGTAAACACTTACGGTAAAAGCCGAAGGAAGATAGGAAGCCTCGGATGGCAGAATTCAGGCAAAGCCGCCTCGCTTTTCAGCAGCCACACGCCTTGCAAAGACGCACTGATCCAAATGCCCGGAGAAGTCAGGGTCCGGCTGGTACCTTGCTGTCTCCAGGGGGAGCCTGAAAGAAATTTCGCGCTTCGTTTGTGCCTTTGTTATAGGACGCAGTCGTGGCCGTTGACCGAAAATTGGATGGAACGCAGAAAAGACACAAAAATGAAAGTGGAGGAGGCTTCACTATCCAACTGAAATGCATCTTGCAGAAGCAATAGTCATAAAAAAGTCAATATTTTAAGAATTAACATATATGACCTAATATTGCCCTTCATGCAAGCACTGCAATTTCTTTTTTAACGAAAATATGCGTTCATGCTTGGAATAAAGGCCTATGAGGGCATATGAATGCCGTGTTATATTAAAAGCCCGGGAAGAGATATTTAATTGAAACGCATATTTTCTCCTTGCAAAGCCACATTGTAGGTTATGACGCTGGTCGGAGTGGAAACCTCGAAGAGATTTCGGATGCATGCTTCTCTAGTCTGTACCTAAGTCGCGCTCTAACTGACGTCTTTTTGCAGCTCGGCTAAATCGAAATCCATATTCAACAGCGGGCATCCAAGCTGTGACCTTACGTCAATGCTCGTACGGCACAGCACTGACCTATCGTTGCCGATATTAGGGGAGGAGGTGGGAGCAGATAGAAGAAGAGGAAGACGACCTGACATGTTCTGTAGTCTTGTTTCCCGTCGCAATTTTCATTACTTCTTGCAATCTTTGGAAGCGTTCGGAGAATTTCACTGAGTACATTAGTGCCAATCTAGAGCAAAGGCAGTTTGATGCAAGAAGTAGCTGTTTTGGCTACTGAGATGGGTGAAAAAGAGCTGACTTACCGCGCTGATAACGTCAGTATCGGATAGGAATACATAAGTGGAGTAGTTAGCTCTAGAAGTAGTTGGGCTAGCCGCTTTAATTTGAAATGCAGCTAAACAAAATACAGGCACTTTTTGCCTAGCTTCTGTGTTCTCTTTTATGTTCGTTATTTTTAGAGCTGAGGCAAGTGTTGCCCGATTTTATGATGTATGGACCGTTTCACCTTGTATCATAAAGAATCCACGAACCCGTCATTGTCCATGGCCGCGTTTTTAAAGCGGAAGCCTTGTAAGGCCCATTAGCAACGATACCAGGCGTCAATGTCGCCGTCCACAAAACGCGGTCCAAAAAGTCCCCAGTGCCGCCATTAGCAAAGTAAAAAATTCTACTGACGTTGAGGCGAATCGAGCCAAAGACACTCAGCTGGCAGGGTGAGCAGGCAACCATAGGCCGCAAATCCGCGCAGCTCTTCGCCAATAAAAGTGGACCTTGTGCATGCGTTGTATTACAGCGTGTATGCTAGTGAAATGGTGCGTCATTAGAAAGGAAAGAAACAATATAAATTAAAAATAGTGAGTCCTTTCTAAAAGCACATAAGTAATCCTAGATTCCCTCCGATATATTTAGGACATGATCAACCTGCGCCGTCTGCCCTGCCGAGAGCAGCGACCACTGCTACACACGCCATGTTACGCGCGCTATCGTCGTTAGGAGGGAAATTTCTTCATTCCCGGTGCATTTGATTCTGCCACATGATTTCTTCACTATGTCGTGAAAACACGCATTGAAAGAAGTATTAGGGAGTGAATTTTCGCTAATTTATTAATTTTGCAAATAAGTCAGAGGTGTTTTCTTTTCGTTCTGCTTATTTCTATCCATGTCTGCTGCACGACTGCGACAGACCACAAGGACAGCCCGACAGGCCTTTTTGGCTTGGGCTGACCCGCTCTTGTTGTACTGAATGTTTTAGTTGTTGGAATGAGAGCGCGTTTATTGTAATTGATAATTTATTATCAATATTGGTATTATAAAATATTCGGAATTTGAAGGCGTCCATATTCCCGGACACTTGCATTTGGTAGAATCATATGTTCAAAGGTAGGACACGTACATATGATATGGACATGTCCTAGCTTTGGAGAGCCTTACAGAACTGCTGAGTCCCGGGAGGTACTGCTTTTGAAACAGGAAGAAACGGGACAACAAGAAGTCATCCGTCTCGCCCCGGCCGCTGCTGAGATTCAGGAGATCCCGGTCGAAGGCTGGGGGGAGGACGTGGCTGGGACCGAGCTGCGCCTCGTATCCCCGTTAACCTTTTGACGGGTGCTAATAAATGTTACTTCTCTCTCTTCTCTAACCTGTATTCTAACGGCTCAATAGACTTTCTCATTGGCGCCAAGGCAGTGCAACACGTCCCTCTCACCGCTCTGAGATTAAATCTCACGTCAGGTTACCTATCTGGTTTCTCACGCGCTGTCCAGAAGACAGCCTTCTTTCAGAACGCCGAACTTAATTAAGACTGGCACACATAATTCACTTGGGAAGACTCGAGAGGAGTGTCTGTGAATTCTCACAACGAAGACGTACTATCAATCACATCATACGTTCGCTCCCATTGTAATAAGCCCTGTCTGATTATATCATTTCTAGAGATCTAAGATATTTGAGTATTTGAAGTTTTAATTAATCTTCTTGTTCAGCCCTCTCATTTGGAAACGAAGATGCTAATATGGAGGCAATAGGGAGCTTAAATGTCAGCGGCTTTTACCTGTGACCTTCAACTTAAGCTAGCATTTATTGTGCCTTCCCCTAAAGACCAGCTATCAATAAACAGAGAATCAATGGCACGCCATCATTCCGAAGATCCCTGTAGGCTGACCTCTTATGCAACTCTGGCACGGACATTTTGTCTTTGTTACTCAAGCAAGATTACTAAAACATCTAACACAAAAGGTTTCTTTTAAGATGATAAACGATCTATCGTGGGTTAGAAATTTGAGTGATTTAGTATAGGGATGGTATTCTCCCGATGTCGCCTTTTGCGACATGTCGCATTAGCTCTTCGCTGATTGGCTCGAGCCGCTGTGACGGCGGTGTGACGACAAGGACCCGCCTTTCTGCTACGTCATCGTGACGTCGCCCCAATTTACTACGCTTAGTCGAACAACGGAATGCGCTGAAGCGATTCGCGCGGGCGACGGGCTACCGTTAGCGTACGAACGCAATCGGCAGTTGCGGCTTTTGCGCCCTTGGCGTGAAAACATGGCGACGTCCTTTCAAGCGAGAGCCGCCCGCTTCAGCCAATTCAGCAGTCTTTGCGATTCCGGTCGGCATGTTTACCGGCAACTACTGGTGTTGTTACTTTTCGCTATGACTTACCTTGCTTCGACGATAAAGTTTA
This sequence comes from Amblyomma mixtum, assembly GCF_055824585.1. Taxonomy (NCBI): domain Eukaryota; kingdom Metazoa; phylum Arthropoda; class Arachnida; order Ixodida; family Ixodidae; genus Amblyomma; species Amblyomma mixtum. The sequence goes on from NC_143012.1 coordinate 50,955,796, forward strand.
AGCTGCAATTCAGCCTAGTTTTTTAGATACGCTCTCGATTCTGGAGCGCGCAAGCCTAATGGGACCTCCAGCTACACTGCTACCGTCTTCAACTGCCCGAAACGCAGCCGAAACTTAGCACAACCGTCCGGAACGAAAGAAAAAGAGATTTGGAGCTTTTCCGCGGTGTTTTATAGACTTAAATGAAGTAAAGCGAGTATATATTAAATTTGCAAATGTTTTTTTGAACATTAGACGTCATGTGATGGCAAATATTCTTGCTATAAAAGATACGAAACTACTGCTGCTAGTGGATCAGCAGTGGTAAATTGTCGCTTCTCGGAGTGAATGAATGCACCGCAGGCGAAAGTTCCGGCGGCCTTTTCCGTTTCTTCGAGCATCTGTAAGCACTTTTTTAGGCCCCGCCCATATGCGACATGTCGCAAAAGGCGACACCGGCAGAATACCACCCTACATATGGCTTGTCCTGACGGCGGGCTCATCGAAGTAGCGGGCGCGAAGTGCGAATGGGCAAAACGCTATAGGGGTGTAACTTTAGCATACAAGAATTTTCAGAAGTTATCCTTGCGGCTTTTATGTACTTTACGTAAAACACTGAGATGTCTTCCAAGCGAGGTCATCCGGCTTCAGCTGAATAAGCGCTCGTGAAGGCTCTGGACGAGGCGTTTAACGGAAACTACGGGTGCTATTAACTTATTTAAACAAAATAACATTATGCCACTAACTAACCTAAGAAACTATCGTTTAGATATTTTTGTAAAAAATGTTATCTGCAACCCTAGCACCTTTCCTTTAGTTTCATACAAGGCTCCACGGTCCAGTTCTCGCTCAGCCGCTCATGGAAAGTTCTTGCTTCCAATATCTAACAATCATTATGGTCATCGATGTCTCCGTTTTTCTGGTGTCAAAATTTGGAATGCTATCACATGGTCAGTCATATCTTCACCTAGTACATTTAGAGCACTGAAGAATTTTTTCCTTCAAACAGAAGCGTCTCAGTGAAGCGACACTATATGCGTCTGTGGCGTGGTTTACTACAAATCTATTGAACGTGGCAATCTGAATGAAGAATGACATTTATTTTTTATTTGGTTATTTGAATGTCATACGACAGTGTTTCAGTCTGTATTTTGTATTGTATTTTGTATTGCATTGCAATTGTTTCATTCTACACCGACAAATGTGTGCGTGTTTTTTTTTGTTTGTTTTTTTTTCCTCCTGAATCGTCAGTAGACTTATTTGTATTCATTTTGGGATCTACGACTAGCCTCTGGCTAAGGATCCTTGAGTGTCTTCATGTAATTACATGTGTACTTTGAAATAAAAAGAAAGAAAGAAAAAAAAGAAACTTCGGCTATTAATGACCTTTCTTCAACGACAAAGTGTCTAACTTATATTGGTTTGGATCACGGTCAGTTTGCTTCATGAATTTTATTAATTTCAGACAGCAATTTATAATATATTTAATTGAGTATTTTGAGCAACATAGGTCTTGTGATGGAAAGATTTTACGCTCGAGAGGGTAAACATTTATGATTTTGTTATGTAAATGACGCAACTGCGTTTAAGTGTTTTTTTTCATATATTGGTATTCGACTAGCTGGCAACAACGAACATTATTTTATTAATTGGCTCGAAAAGACTATCATGTATAATACATTGGCAAATTAGCGGCAGTGCCGACCACTTTAAAAGGGCCTTTCACATCCATGTAAGGTCCTTGAATCGCTATGCTGGAATTCTTTGTGGGGACCAATTGCTTGCGGCACACTAATATAAAATTTTTCTTCTGTCTGATGTTACGGTACCGTTATACGAAAACAGACTAAAACTGAAAATGAGCGGCAGTGTCCGTTAGCAAATAATTTCACCGTGTGGCACAACGAACACGTTACAGCGGAGAGCACTACCTATGCGCAGCATAGAGCTTCGCCACGTTCATTTTTTTAAATGTTTTCGTGCATGAAACTTTTAAGCATGAAATGCTTTTAAAAAATGGCTGAGGCTTAGCTAAGGTTAAGCCTAGTCAGATGCGAAGAATATTGATGGCTAGGCTTGGTAAAGTTCCTCGCTTTGTTCTTCACTTGTTGTAGAACGTTGTCGCCGAGCCGCATATTGAGCACGCCGCTAGCCAGACGTTCATCCCGCTCTTCATTGGTCTCTGTGGCACGCTGAAGCTTTCGCTTCTCGTTCAAATCAGCCCTGCTTCTAGGCGGCATCCCAACACCTGGCCGCCTCGTAAGTGCCCGGAGAGCGAGGCAAGCTCAGCTTTATACCGCTGCTGTAGCGTCACGTGGTCAGGTGCAGCGCCTCTGATGTGGAGCCTCCACCGCCGCGGCCGACCGCGCGAGCCGGCAGCCCATCTCTCCTCTGCTGTGACGTCATGTTGTCACGTGGTCAGCCGCCGCGCCTGTGATGTGGAGCCTCCACCGCCGCGGCCCGTCTCTCCTCAGCTCTGACGTCACGTTGTCACGTGGTCACGCTAAAGGTCAATGGTAGCTCCAGCACCGCGCTCGACTGGCTGTAGTGTAGCTCTAGTAATAGGCTTCGCATAAAAATTCCCTATGTCGGCAGTGTGGTGACGTCACGCCGAGACCGAGAGCCAACATCCGGGCACTGAAACGAGAACATCCGGGCACTGTACGAGATTTAACGACTCTCTCTAAGCCCTCCTACAGGACCGGCATACAAGCGCCGGTAGCTTCGCGCCGAACGGGTGGTGGCGTTCCTCCCTTCCCGTACGGTGCGGTTCGGGCGTCCACCGAGATGACAGAGAATTACTGTATCATTTCGTTTCCTCAAAAAGCCTTGCGTGCAAAGGGAAAGGCATCGCGCCGAACGGGTGGTGGCGTTCCTCCCTTCCTTTACGGTGCCGTTAGGGTGTCCACCGAGATGACAGAGAATTACTGTACCATTTCCTTTCCTCAAAAAGCCTTGCGTTCAAAGGGAAAGGCATCACGCCGAACGGGTGGTGGCGTTCCTCCCTTCCTTTACGGTGCCGTTAGGGTGTCCACCGAGATGACAGAGAATTACTGTACCATTTCCTTTCCTCAAAAAGCCTTGCGTTCAAAGGGAAAGGCATCGCGCCGAACGGGTGGTGGCGTTCCTCCCTTCCTTTACGGTGCCGTTAGGGTGTCCACCGAGATGACAGAGAATTACTGTACCATTTCGTTTCCTCAAAAAGCCTTGCGTTCAAAGGGAAAGGCATCGCGCCGAACGGGTGGTGGCGTTCCTCCCTTCCTTTACGGTGCCGTTAGGGTGTCCACCGAGATGACAGAGAATTACTGTACCATTTCCTTTCCTCAAAAAGCCTTGCGTTCAAAGGGAAAGGCATCACGCCGAACGGGTGGTGGCGTTCCTCCCTTCCTATACGGTGCGGTTCGGGTGTCCACCGAGATGACAGGGAATTACTGCGTAATTTCCTTTCCTCAAAAAGCTTCGCGTTCAAAGGGCATCGCGCCGAACGGGTGGTGGCGTTCCGTGGACTGCCTGGCAGCGCTACAACACGCTGTTGCGTTCCACTCCTAAAGGCGAAACTTAAGCGTCATTATTTAGCAGTTAATTAGTATTATGCGAAGCATACTACTTTAGCTACCACTTCGGCCCTTCACCGTGGTTATGCGCCTCCAAATCACGTGATACATGATATCACACCACGTGACACGATGACGTCACGACAGTAGAGAAACGGGGGCCCACCTCGCGCCGTCGCTGTGGTTGTGCGCCTCCAAATCACGTGATACATGACGTCACACCACGTGACACGATGACGTCACGAGAGTGGAGAAACGGGGGCGCACCTCGCGCCGTCGCTGTGGTTGTGCGCCTCCAAATCACGTGATACATGACGTCACACCACGTGACACGATGACGTCACGACAGTGGAGAAACGGGGGCCCACCTCGCGCCGTCGCTGTGGTTGTGCGCCTACAAATCACGTGATACATGACGTCACACCACGTGACACGATGACGTCACGACAGTGGAGAAACGGGGGCCTACCTCGCGCCGTCGCTGTGGTTGTGCGCCTCCAAATTACGCGACACGATGATGCTTCGCATTCTCCAGGCTTAACCAAGTTAAGCCTCAGCCATTTTTTAGTCATTAATCAGTAATTAGTCATTATTTCGTCATCAATTATCTGTGACGTAATCCAGTGGTGACGTCACCAGTGTCACATAGGCAAAGTACAGAGCTCGGGCTAACTCTACTTCCGGGTAGCTGTGGAGCCGCCCGACTGCCAGAACATGGACGAACATCTGCAAAACTATACGTAAATTGTCTGAAATTATAGGTTACAGAGGATACTGGTGCCACCACCGGATAAAAGTCTAAACAATAGGGAGGCAATCGCATGGCGACGCCTCCAAGCTGGGAACTTCGTAAACCTGGTCTGGGCCTATCATGGTCATAAAGATAGAGAAAACGATAAGTGCAAGCACTGAGGGTCGAGAGGGACCCTCGAACACATAATCTGGGAATGCGCTAGCTCCCCAGGGGCTAACGAAAACATAAATTGCAGAGAAACCTGGGAAGCCCTGCTGCGGAGCGAGGCCCCTGCTTCACAGCAACAAGCCACCCGCCTGGCAGAAGAAGCCGCGAGGAATCAAGACCTCTTCGCCTGCTTCTAATCGCAGAGGTCCCGTCCCCCTCACCACGGCCTGCGTGCCGAGGACGGGGAGTAGGGGGCTTCCTTATCTGGCGGAAAATAAAGTTGTTATCATCATCATCATCATCATCATCATCATAGGCAAAGTAGTGCGGAAAACGCTTTCGCCTCTACGACCTTTAGACAGTTTCGAACGCGCTGCATATATTCTTGTCAGGCCTCCGTCTCGCCGTGTCCGCGTACGCTTCGTGTTATGCCCGTAAACATTTCATGCTTACTTTACTCTCGGTTACGGGAAAGGCAGAGATTTTAAGCATGAAATGCTTTTAGCCCCCGTTGTCGGCAGTGTGGTGACGTCACGCCGAGACCGAGAGCCATCATCCGGGCACTGAAATCCACTCATCCGGGCATTGAAATCCACTCATCCGGGCATTGAAATCTACTCATCCGGGCACTGAATTCCAGTCATCCGGGCACTGAAATCCAGTCATCCGGGCACTGAAATCCAGTCATCCGGGCACTGAAACGAGAACATCCGGGCACCGTACGAGACTTAACGAGATTTGGTTGGTTGGTTGCGACTGAGAGAAGAATGAAAAGGAAAGTGCACGGGCCTGCCAACTGGCTCAAGCCGAGCCACCACCGCTGCCACGTGCAGATAGAAGGCAGGTGAAAGATAAGAGGACAGAGTAAAAGACAGAGTAAAGACGCGCGTCGCAACAACCACGTCCGCCGGAACGGACGCTGGCTGAAAAATACAGATACACGGCCGCAGCCCGAAGGCTGCGAACCGAAACTTAACGAGATTTAACGAGACTCTGTAAGCCCTCCTACGCGACCGGCATGCAAGCGCCGGTTGGTCTCCAAAGGAGTCACAAAAAATAACTGCTGCCAGTGCCTTCTCAATGTTTATCAAGATATCAGTCGCTGTGCGTTTGATAATGCACGGAATTATAATTTCCGATTTCTAATAACGCGTGCAAAAAGCACATAAATGCCACGATACACTTCGTTGTCATGCGTGATCTCTTAGGGGCTTCGCGCATCGAAGCAAAGCCGCGCAGGCGCACAGGGGCCCGGGGGAGAAGCGCTGCGTTCAAAGGGCAAGGCATCGCGCCGAACGGGTGGTAGCGTTCCTCCCTTCCATTACGGTGCGGTTCGGGTGTCCACCGAGGTGGCAGAGAATTACTGCGCCATTTCCTTTCCTCAAAAAACCTTGCGTTCAAATGGCAAGGCATCGCGCTGAACGGGTGGTGGCGTTCCTTTCTTCCTGTAGGTGCGGTTCGGGTGTCCACCGAGATGACATTAGGCCCGTAAACATTTCATGTTTACTCTACTCTCGGTTACGGGAGAGGCAGAGATTTTTTTTTTCCTAGGCAACAAATGGCCCTTCCATTCGATTCATCGAGTATTAAGGCGAGAGCCTTTAATGCCTCGCCGCCGCGGTGGCTCAGTCGCTATGGTGCTCGGCTGCTGACCCGAAAGACGCGGGTTTGATCCCGGCCGCGGTGGCTGGAATTTCTTTGGAGGAGAAATTCTAGAGGCCCGTGTACTGTGCGATGTCAGTGCGCGTTAAAGAACCCCAGGTGGTCGAAATTTCCGGAGCCCTTCACTACGGCGTCTCTCATAGCCTCAGTCGCTTTGGGACGTTAAACCCCATAAACCAACCAACCTTTAATGCCTCATACTGTCCTTAGCAGACGCGTCGGCAGCCGTGTCGGCAGATTTGTCCGCCTTTCGGCGTCACTGCTTAAAAAGAAACTGCGCCGAGGGTGGCAATCGAACCAGGGCCTTTGGCATTTGAAGAGGAGACGCTACCACTCCGCCACGAAGGCTCAAGGTTGGAGAATGAATAAAGGCGCATCTAGTGAATGCATAAGTTTCATAAATAAAATAAAAGGAATAAAGTCAAGAAAATAAAATAAAAATAAGAAAGTAAACCAAAAGAAAAACAAAATACAAATAATGTATGAAAAAAAAAATAAAAATAAAAGAAGCAAAGAAAAACAAATACGGAAAATAAAAAAGTAAATAAATACAAACTGCACCAGGAAACGCTTTCGCCTTGCAGCACTTTAGAGAGCCAAAGTGCCCTCTGAAATTTTTTTTAAATGTCGCTGGAAACAGTAATTTCGTGGAAACAGCTTTCAAAGACGCCACGTCGTAAACGGACCAGGAACATAATACTTAGGTTTTCTTTTATACCTTTTTAGTTCTCCACCGTTAACATCATCATTTAAAAAAAAATGATTTTACAGATGGAAGCATTCCTGCTTCAGTTTCAGTTTATTTATTTCCCATGTACACATAGAGAGGGTCGAAGGAAAAAAGCCAGAAAATGTGGCTTGAGATGCCACTCGGCCCCTACATTGCAGGGCAGCAAGTAACATGCAAAAAACCTATTCAAGTAGCATCGCAAAAATACAACACAATGGTTGTCAAAAAAGGTTCGTGCATCATTAGAAAAAGCAATAAGCAATGAGGTGCACAGAAAAAAGTGATAACAACAAAAAAAAGGAACAGAAAAAGTACATTCCATAGCAAAACAGGTCTTTGGTTATTCCAAATCAGGTCGGAAGTTTATGAAACGAAATAGATAAAGAAGGAGTGAAAGCACGATGAAATCTAAAAAGTAGCACATACATCCTGTATATCTTTGCGGCATGCTCGTGATAGATCAACTTTTGCAGCATGCAACTTATTTAAACGACGAAACAACGTGTTTGCTAGGCTATATGTACCATATATTGTGCGGCATGTTGGAATATGCCACAGTTCGCTGTGTCTGCTAGGGTATACTTGTACATTTAGCGAAAGGTGTGCCGTGTCACGCAAGTAATTCACATTCTGTTTGATGTCCTTCTTATATCTTTCAGCCAGTCTAACTTTATACATTTCAGATACTTTTGCGGCATTGAACTGGCGGAATAAATCGCATGTGTTTATATCAGAACCAACGTTTAGGATTGCACGTAGAGCCTTCTTCTGTAAAACGTAAATCTTATTTTTATTGCTAGCTGTAGTTGTTCCCCAAACGCATTCCTGCCTGGAACCTGCAGGAACTCTTCCATTGCCGTTACCTAGAGGCTTTAGCACCCGCTTTGCGAGCGGGGGATGCAAAGATGGATCCTCGATTCCACCGGCTACCCATCCGTAATGCAATGGGTACAAGCTTTTCCTTGGCCAAGTGCTCGGCTTTAAAGCATATGAAACTGGTCTTTGGCCAAACATAGAAGAAAATTTTCTTTGCCATACAGCTCCATGGCAAACCTGCCCTTGCGCAATAAAAATTTAGCATCATCACGAAAGCGACAGCAAGAAGCTTGCACCGTAAATAACGACGAACCTGCACACGATTTGCGAGGCACCTGTTTCGACATACCACGAACATTTTCTGCTCCTAATTCAAGGCAGTGATCGATTGCCTTTTGATGACATCTTGGGCAAACTATTGAGAAAGATTCATACTTCTATTTTTGGACCAACTAGTGCTCAGAGGGTTAGCTAAAGTTGACATCAGGGCCTGGAGTGATAAATGACTTTTTGGTGCCAGCCTCATGCGAGCTTCCCACGAGGCTTGAAAGTTGAGGAAAGGAATCAACTTTCAAAGTGTCTTCATCCTTCTGTATTGGCGATGCTTATTTTAGGCAGCATATTGTGGGGTTTGTGTTGTTGCGTTGACAGGTCGGTATCGGGGCGGTAAAAAATATTTTGAGGAATCTCTTTTGTATCATGGTTCTATACATTTTCTTATCAAATGCTTGCTCCGCATTAGATGCAAAATATCGTAACAGCTGGAATACTATTAAACTTTATTACCGTTAAAGAAAGGCTGACGCAACTGTCTTAGGTCCACACCCGGACTCCACCCTTATTAATGAGGTCATGACAGGAGAGGAGCCCTTAAAAGAATTTTGTGGAATATTTTTCACCACCTGGGGCTCTTTAACACGTACTTGAATTGCAATGTACACCGCAGTCGGTTGCATTTCACGTCCATCGAAATGCGATGGGCGCCGCCGCTACCGAGTTTCGTGTTATTGTTCTTGTGGCCAGAAGCCTAACGCCATGGCCCCTGAGTCACTGCGGCCGGTAATGTTATGTTAAGAGCAGATAAGAAGGCATTTTGCACACTTTTACCTGCGATTCCGCCGTGCCAACAGATTTTGTGGTTCACGACGCCTTTATAGGAATATCTTTTAATGTTGCGGAATGTTGCATGTGGGAAGGTTTTCAAAAGCATTCCTCGTGATACTGGCTTGAATTTTTGTAACATGTTTGGCGCTTTATTCTGGTGCACAAAAGCCTGCATCGTGCAGAGCAAGCATACTAGTGCTGCGATACTACGCACCAAGATATACGTGTATGGGGTCTAGGGATAAGCACTGCAACAGCTCATTTATTTCCGTTTTCTGCATTTTTTATTAATTACTGCGCGAGCAGTACCGGCCCATTTCGTCGGAAACGCTGGGGTATGCCTGCGTGTAAACATTCACACTTTGAAATAAGCACCCACCGATGGGTGCACCTCGGGGCACCAACCGGTACAAAACCACCCACCAAAAGCTCTACCTATCGCCCACCAATCCGTCTTCCAAACGGTCCCACCCTGCCCACCCAACTCCAGCCTCCAGATGCCTACGCATAAGCGCAGCGAAACAGCGACGGCGATTTCGAATTCAAAGACCCAGTCGGAAGATGGTTAATGTGAAAGTGAAATGTACACCCAAAACTGCTGACACAGATTTGTGACACTGTTTGACCCGGTGGGAATTTTTATTTTTATTTTCTTGATTCTTTCCCTGATAACTTAGTTAAACGAATGGTTCGCAATAAGGCCTTTACCGCTTGTTTGCCCGAATATCCCAAGTACAGAAATATATGATTAATTGTCTGCTCTTTCTTTTCAAAAGTGAAGGACTTACCTGCGACCAAAATATCTTCAAAATTTTGCTCTAACAGTCATCCCCTAACATAAGTTGAGGGGTACGGAAGGTTCCTGCCTCGCTTTGAATGTAAGCTTGAAACACAGGAAGAGCATATTTCATTCCAGTGTTGTTGATGACTTTTTTTAATATATAGTTCTTGCGCTATAAAGTTTAGAACAACGCACGGCTTTATTAAGTTATTATCAATAACTTCTAAGCAAGAATTGATATTTACATTAATTTATCTGGAAACACTGCAATTGGTGATGTGGTAATTTAATGATTGAATGCAACAAAATCTGTTTCTCTAGTAGTAAATTAATGAATACAGAATTTCAGCGACGAAAGAGAACAACTGAAAAAGAAATAAATGAAGGAATGAATGAAGAAACAATAAAGAAAGGAACGAAAAGAATGAAATAATACTTAAAGAAAACAAGAACAGAATGCATGGTCCGAATAAACATCACACAGTCTGCAGAGATAGAGTGTTATATACAAGCGGACACAGGAAGGCCGCACAGGAAGTATACTGACTTCGTCGACCTTCATCAGAAAGCTTCTACATTCCCTGTTAAGCCCGAGGTGATAAATGAAAAGTAATCGTATCTCGTGGTGCGGGTGCCGCAATAGAAATTCCAGTAGAGAAATTCAGCAGCCCTTGTACAAATTGTCGCGTTCCTCTACTGGAACCGTAATTTAACGTCGACGAATCAGCGTGTTTGCTTTGTAGCAAGCTCACATGAGCGTTGGGTAGTGACAGCGGGCAAATGCCTTTCCACTCCTTCTATGTCATGAGCGGCTTTAGCGCAGCGGGTAAGCTCAAACACTCGACAAAATTGCATGACGGTTGAAATTACCGGACGAATAATTATGTGCAGAGCATTCGTTTCCATGTCAAAAAACTAATGTAAATTAGAGAGCTTCAATTTAAAGCATGAAAATGAGTTTCCTTTCACAATTCTGTATCTGCTTTTGTCTCTACGTCCATTATCTAGCATCGATCGTAATGTAACCAACGAAAGCTCCGCTATTAGATGCAATTACTGAGTGGCTTTTGTCTCTCTGTACATTATCTTGTATCGACCTTAATGTATCCAACGAAAGCTCGGCTATAAGATGTAATTATTGAGTGCAAATAGCACGACACGACGACTGACGCACTGAACTGAGATGGACCGTGGTTCCCTCTTAATTACGTACTGCGTCGAGTTTTTGGAAACCCAGAGGTAAACAAGCTTTAATTAAAGTTTCTTTGTGTTTGAGCAGACCTGCTTTTTCTCTGCTACAGAATGACTGTCCTTCAGCGAGTGGTTCATTGAAACCAATATGCGCACAAAAATAAAAACCGTCTGATAATTTGTCAGTTTGCAAAATATGAAATTGTTTCTTTCGATACAAGTGGCATGACGCAAGGAATTCCTTCTTGTGGCCGAAACGGTCGCAAGGTACTTCAATTACCCGCAGAAACATCAGTTTCGCTTGAAAGCAATCCGATATCGGGGGCTGTTTAAGGGCAGTGACTAGTCTCTCTTATTCATCATTTATGCTAGTGATGCAAAAAAATAAAATAAATGTTATCCTGGGATGAAACCCATTGCTTGTTTGGGCCACTCTGTCTGTTCACTTCTCTCACGTTCCAGCCATTGCATCTATATTGCGCTTTCTACATTATGAATATTTTTAATGTCTTGCTCATGACAAAAATATAATTAGCAGATCAGAGGAACGGAGGAATTGTAATGTCCAACTCAAGGAGAAGCGCAAGAATGTTTGCCTCGGACTGAATGAAGTCAAACTTTCTGGAAACAAGAAAAAAGCTGGAAAGTTCTTTCTGAAAGAGGGAGAGAAATTCCGGGCCACTTCGAATCCGCAGGGAGAAATGAAAAAAAAAATGTTGAGCAACACAACACTGAATTGAAAATAAGATGGAAGACAGTACCGAGATGACGCGTTCTAAGGGCCGATTTCTGGTGTGGAGGTGAAGACCAAAGGGCTATTGTACTAAAGAGGTCTCCCGAGAAGGTGAGGATTAATTTCAAACAATCTTCGTATCTCTAATCGACGTAAAAAAAAAGTCTGAGCCCGTTTTCACGCACAGTACTGGGCGAAAAAGGACTTAAAAATCTACCAGTCAATCAAATCAGACTTTGCACATAATATATAAAACTTTTCAATTAATAGACGTATGCCGAGGCCACCATGATGAAAAATGAGTAATGGGCTTATTTGTTTATAAATGCATTTACCTTTCTGGCACAGTACACGTGCCTCTTAAGTTTGGCCTCCATAAAAATTCAACCGCCGACCGCGGCGATCAAATTTTCATTGAGGCGAAATTCTAGAGGCCCTTGTACTGCGCGATATCAGTGCACATTAAAAACCCCAGGTGGTCGAAATTTCCGGTGCCCTTTACAAAGTCGTCCCTTATATCCTGAGTCACATTGGGGCGTTGAACCCCCATAGATCAAACCAAACATTTAATTTACGCACTTTTCGTGACGACGAATCTGAGAGCCCTTATCGCGGTCTTGTAAAAACTTCACAGCTATATCTGCAACCGCCCTTCCTACTTTTCTTTTCAGTTGGTATAGTAGTAATTCAGCACCAAACGTTATCCCTCTTTCACACCTTCGTACAGAAGAGTGATGGCGCCTCGTTTTCATTTGGCCGGTTTTGGGTAGCTTTTGTAGAAAGCACAAACGCTTTACTTATCTTTACATTCAGGTTGCACTCGTAGATATGGCTATAACCAATGGACCTCTTATGGCATACAATTTTCCTACCGTACCATTCATCGTCAACATTAACTTTTTATTATTATTAGTTTTTTGCAAATGCCATCCAGACGGCTTATATACTCATTGTGCAGCCGTGTCGTGCGTCCGACCAGGAGTATCTTCTTCTTCAGTTGTCACCGCGTCCAGTAGGAAGCACCCTGTACAGCGAAGCACAAGTTTGACGAGCTTAAAAACTTAAAATCTTAAAAAGAGTTAGGTGGGAGGCATCTTCGCTTCCAGGAGAGTAAGACAGGACGAGAATCCAATAACAACATCGTCGAGGCGAATCGGGGCTGAGCGAGCGGCGTGAAAGTAATCGGTGAATATTGGGATTCAACGGCACGTAAGACGAAGATGAGTCGCATGACTTTAAATTTGAGTGCAGAGTCATTTCTTTAATTCTCTTATTTCTACATAGGTTCTTAAAGATAGCATGGAGAGGATGGTTTCAAGCACCGCGCACGGCGAGGATTGTGCCCTTCGCGTCGCTTCGACATAATTCAGAGAACGCAGCGACGTTGTTTAGCTTAAAGAAAGTTGCAATCCAATTTCAGCCTTCTCAGAGCACTGCAATCGAAGGTCCTGTATATGGCTTTGTGCTTGCGGCGTTTTTGTAAAACTGCTGGTTATTTACAAGTAAATTATGAAAAAATGAATTTAAAATAACGTTGCGCAGTACTATTCACAGGCTGGAATTTGTTATCAAGGCGTCCGTGAAGCAATACCTGTGAAAGCAAAAAGTCTGCGAGAAATCACGGCAATTTACACTATGAGGAAAGGTGAAAAAGAAGTGTTGTCTTTCACGCTGTTAAAAGCTCAAATGCTTTGTCAGTTGGTAGAGCAGATGTCTGATGGTGAAACGATAGCTGAAGGACGAGGCACCAAAAAAGGCAATAGGCAAGCGGAAACTCCTGTAATCGGTATAAGTCAGTATACACTTAAGAGAAAACCAATGAAGTCTGGCTAAAAAGTTGTGCTCTAAAACCGTTCCTAAAGACTGTTTCAGTGTAAACTGATGGCACCTGTAATCTTTCAGCGCAGATTCATTTCTCTCAACTGACTTTAAGAGGTGCAATTGGAGCGAGATTCGCCGTTACGGCGTTCATTAATTTGCGAGACATCAGCATTTAAAGCCGCCCTGCAGCCGCCTAATTACGTCGGCTGCGAAAAAAAAGTCTCGCCCGTAGTCTTCCAATTAACCCTGTCCTGTACTAAACTATTACCCCCCGAACTACCCGATGTCATCCGCTAACCTATCTGCCGCCTCCGCAACCTGAAGGGACCATTGGTTATTTTGTCTTCATATTACATGCCCTTTCCAGGCTTATTCTTTCCTGACTGCAGTAAGGATATCATCGGCGGTTGTTTTTTTCCTTACCCACTGTGCTCCTTTCCACTCTTTCAGCGTTATACCTATTTTAACCATTTCCCATGGTTTCTTGCACTGACACTAGTTAATAGCTGGGTGAATGTGCCTGATCAGTAAGGGGCCTCTTGGCGTCGAAGTATATCAGGTTAAAAATGTGCCAGCAGTGCGAAGATGACCCATACGGCCTTGGAAGAAGTTGTAGACATGTGAGCGGGGACGGAATACGTTAAAGTGATCGCTGGAAGACCACAGGACGAAGCATTAGCAGCTTATTCATACCCACCCGGCACTACTTCTGCCCGCATGCAATATTGACTGGAGAATGGTCGTCATGACTACGGCTGCCGCCATTAAAATAAATACGGCAAGTCGGCGGTGAGGCCAAAAGGACAATGCCTCAGTTTCCGTCCGAGTAGTTGCTATGCACGTGCAACGCAAGCGGCAAAATCATCTGGTTAGCATAGCCAAAACTGAAAGAACATGCGGCGAAGAGGCAGCCAAAAAAAGCACAGCTGTTTCAACTTCCTCGTATAAGGTTCTTTCCTTCCTAGAGAAAGAGACAAAACTACGAAGAGTCTGCCGCTGCGGCGCCATTAGCATTATACTGAAATCCCTACGCTCAAAGCCATGAAAGAGATTATGTGCACACACGGGGCTAATGATGCGGGATGTCAGGCAATAGTGGTTACTCGTTAGGTGCCCTAGTCTGATTACTTTTGCTAAACTTTGCTCTCTAAAGGCAGAAAAATAACCTCAATGGAGCACCGTGATTACGGCTGGCAACAACAACTGAGATTGTACGCCAAGTAATGTAAGCTCGAAGACAAAAGAAAAATAACTTCCAACGGAGAACAAAACTGGAAGTGCGGTCGCAGCATTGAAAACTCGGCTTATTTCAAAGAGCTCAATGATAGTTAAGACCCTTGCTACAGCTGCAGTTCTAGCAACGAAGGAACCGATTTCTTGTATCAGCGCTGTATTAGATATATGCTAGGGAGGAAATTAGTGGAAAATAGTGAACCGAATTTCTTGTCTGCCTAGGCTATATCTTTTACTGTGGAATCGTATTGACGTATATTCTTAGTTCCAGTAGCTTACCTTACTTACCTGCAGCGAACAAGAGATCTGATTTAGTAGGAAGTTAGCACGCTGCCTCAACATCAGGAAAAGTTCATTACCGCATAATTAAATTCACTCAGCCACCATAAACATTGACTGAAGGCATTCGGGCAGCCAGCGATTCTTTCCCTAATTGCGTGCCGAAGCATGAGCAAGCCAATCGTAACAAAGCTGCCAAGGTGAGTTTGTACCGTGAGCGTGCCAAATTACAGTGATCAGTTTTCTCGAAAAGAAACTTTTATTCTGCGACAAAGTGTTGTTGGGAAGAATAAATAAAGACCACGTTGCTCTTCGCTGTTAAAGCCTCCTCTAGGTAAAAATTAAAATTAGGTTGCTTGGAACCTATTTGTAGTTCTTTTGCCGAGATCCTAACCAAGAAATCTTTACTGCTGCTCGCTTTGGCGCCGAAGGAAGACAAGGTGTTTGTCTTGCGAAGATGAGTTGGGCGTTTTTTGTACTAAGCGATATGTTAATTAAACTAAAGGCGACGTTCAGTGCTACGTACGGCTTAAAGGGTTAAAATACTTTGCACTGTCGCCTTTTGTAAAGAACCGAACCTAAAAGAAGTTAACTAAATTTCATTGGAAAGATAATTGCTTTCGAGTTTACCGGAAATAGAACTGGGATGCGGAAGGAGTATTCCCCCTCTCTGTGTACTAGGCACATATTTCTTTCTAAGCGGCTAGTTTCATGCTTGTAGACTTTTTAAATAGACTGTGGCAAGAAAGGGACCACGTCTTGGCATCAGTGGCCTGTAAATTTCACAACAGAAAAAAGTGGTGTCGGCAAGGGATAGCTTGTCGACATAGTTAAAAGGCTGAAAAGGAGCGGATCTTACCCAGCCATTGTAAAGTTCTCTGTAACCGTCGTACTTGGCAAAACTTGGCAAAAGTGGATGGGATTTCATAGGCCTTAGGTTAGGAGCACAGATGAGGCGTATACAGTACTGAAGGGTGTGCAGATACTAAATTATTGTTGATTAGCGGACAGAGGAAAACTAGGTGTGGAATTCCTCATCAATCAGGATATAGCTGGTAACATAGACGAGTTCTTTAGCATTAACAAGACGGTGGGAGGTATTGTATTTAAGCTTAATTAGAGGTAGAAGCCTCTTTTCTGCTTTCTTGCTTGCTTTCGATGACATGATTTTAATCTACTCGATGTAAGTACTGATCCAACAAGCAATTTTCAAAGAACACCCTAAATGCGTCGCTTATGGATTGACCAGCGGTTGAGGGGCTATCCCTTTCGCTCCTGAGGTAAAGCTACATTTGTCTACGTTAGTCGAAATATAATCCTCAAGCCTGGTTTTTTCACGCATTCACACACAACCAGAAAATGAACCCGCAGATGAGCAGTTCTTTAACTGTCAGTTCCCCTCGTGCCCTGTGCTAAGGATGCGTCTACTTTCAGACACATGCCGCTATGCCGCATGACGGACATTTATTCAGAGGCATGAGGCCAGAACACACATTTCACTCAAAATTCTGGATTACATAATAACGAAGTGTGAGAAATTTGGGAGTTTATTGAGTGCTAGGTGGAGCAATCGGAGCTATGTAAAGCCAACAGTACTGAAATGTCCTCAGAGCGCCTTCTTGTGCGGAACGTAAAACGAGTCAGCACTCCCTTTATTCTAGTGGTACAATACCTCTAAGAATGAGGACGTGAGAGATGCACTTGAAATCTAGTATTTGCAATGGTAGTTAGGCTTTGGAAATAGTTCGTTGAAAAATAAACGATCTAAAAATCAAACATGTTGGCGGAACATGTACGCGGGCTCCGATGACGCTAATTAGTAGGCGCTGATAACACTGGAAGCTTTTTCGATGGGTTCAACTAAACATCCCATGTAGAAAATGACAGCAAAAGATTCCCGCTTCTTGTGTGGAATGTAAAACGAACCTGCACTCCCTGTACTTCAAATGGCATAAACCATTAATCTTGCATAAGGAAGGCATTTCTCTGCGAAGCGGTGCACGCCATTCTTCATGATTAGTCCGATGAAAATGCTCCGTAAGTCAGCACGATTCGACTCTGCGCTGCAGGATTAATGCACGTGCCAAGTTGGAGCTGTGGTGAACATATAAACCTCAGTGTTTAGTTCTCGCGGCACGTAATAGCTTCCGTCCTTTCGAACAGCGCTCTTTCCGAACGCTTCCACACTTGCTCGTACCCGTAGCATTTATCTCCGCAATTCCCGCAAGGACGACTGCAGAAGCTACGCCGCAGTGGTCTTGAAATGCGAAGCTCACACTCCAGTGCCGGCAGTGGCAGGAACTCTAGGCAGTGACCCTGCTTCTTATGCGCCAGACGTCAGATATATTTCGGTGATATATGGCGAAAGACCTGCTTTGTTCTAGCAGGTCTTTCGCCTGCTAGCAAGACCTGCTTTGTTTCCCGTCTATCACTCTTCCACAAGCTTTATCACCATCCTTCCCTTCATGATGAATTCTTTCAGCCACCGCCAGTTATCTTTCCACGTCGCGATCATCCTTACAAAGTTAAACGCATTAACTGCCAGTCATTCCATTATGCCTATTCTTTTTTACCACGCACAATAACCGAATGGAACGCTTTGCCATCAGAAATTGCCACAGAATCTGATCTAAATAAATTCCAACATCTTATGCACTCATGTTTCAACAACTAAAAAGGTATTTTTTGAGCGTTCTTTTCTTCCGCCTTGTCTTTTTCTTATTTTATATTTTTTTTTGTACTGCAGCGCACCTTTTCCAGTGTCGTATTTTTCTTTTTCTAGCGGTGCTGTTATTTATGCTCAAATTTTGATGTTATGTGCATTGTTGCGACCCTTTCTGTGAATGCCTACTTATGATTAATATTTTGTGATTTCTATTTTATTTTAGTGCAATATTTTTAACTTCTAACAATGCTTTGTACTTACTCCCCCCCCCCATGTAATACCCTCAAATGAGGGCCTTTGGGGGTATTTTGAATAAATAAATAAATAAATAACTCGTGCTTGGTCTCTGTTTTAGCGATGAGGGCTATGTCGTGAACGGCTGAACACCTACGCCGTGTTTCCTGCAACCAGGAGGAAATACTACCACACCAACACAAATCCTATTACAAAGCAAGTTCCTTTAGCTCCGTCCCCGTGTTTCATGTAGCCAGCAGTGTGCGTACTCATATTCATACTCCGCAGGCGCCCAGCGCAGATAGGCGAGGGGAGAAGGGTGGAAATTGTTAGATAGATCAGAAATGAATCTCCAGAGGAGGGGAGGACTGCTGGTTCAGCACGCAGATGGTGGTTGCGCGCAGTCCTTTTCTTTTACGCGCCGCTCTCCTAAATCTGGAGGCGTGGTTCCGTAGCGCCCACGCTATGGAACTGTCCTGTCTTTTGTGTGCTTTCGATGTCCTCGTTTCTTGCGCCATTACAAGCGCCTGCGCATAGGTGACCGCAAAGAAGAACATAAAACCAGAAGTGACAGCATGAAAAAAATTCGCGGGACACTTATATTCGCCTTAAGGGAATAATGGGACGGTTATTAATGGTTGTTTCTTGCAGCATGTCTTGATTTGTACCTTTCTTGTAACATACCCTCCTTAGCACCTAGCAGTAAGCACACTAGACCGCGTGATGCAGCATAAGGCACACAAGATCTCCCTTTATCCAAGTCGAATGAACGTCTCTCAACAATCTAGGGGCAGCGCAGCTGTCTCGCAACGCAAGGGCAATGGGTTCGTTTCCCAGCGGAGTTCCCCAATTTGCTTTTCAACGTAATTAATCAATATGATATTCATATAAATATTATTGGCAATTCACTTGTGCTGCGACCACACAGTTACATTTTAACTCGAGTTTTTATTTCTTTTTATTCCACGTAAGAGTTTGTGACGTCACCACCTACCATCCAATCCCGAACTACTGTGGTAAGGCACATGCATTTTCCTCCAAACACCGCCTCTAACGCCGTCGCATTTATTGACACTTTAATTGGGCGTGCCCACTAAGTGCGCGTGCGCATAACTCATTGCGTTGCGTCCGCAATTAACGGCGCAAAGACGACATCTATATCTTGCCGTTCTGTAGCGTCCTCACACTGCACTGCGTCACACTGAAAAGCGCCCGTGATAATTCTGACGCAAAGGCTGTTTAAATTAGTGTCAGACAAACATAACTCTCTCTGGTTATCCGCCATCCACATGGCAACTTTTTGGCGCCCTGTTTAACATTGTTTTGTCTGTAAGAGAACACCCGTACTTTAACTAAACATTTGGTATTCGCATTTTTCAAGAAAACACAGATTGCATGACAGCTTCGCTTGGCAATGCGACACTCTGACAACGAAAGCCATCAAGTCATTTCCGACAGCTGTTGACCACCAACTCTACGCGCCCGCCTTAAATGAGAAACTCTGAAAGGCAGTTTTAAATTCACTTTCAAAGTATGCGAATCAGTGAAGGTGCCAAGGCAAGCAGAAGGGCGGTGGTCGCCACCAACAAAATTTACCTGGCCTCAAAATAGTTTCCCGACTGATTCGTTCAGACCCTGACAAGAGCAGAATGCACAATACCCGCAAGCTGGTCTGCGAAGCTTCCTCCAGCAACTTTGTAATTGCATTTTAGGACAATAAATGCTGCAGAGGGTATATGTCTACCAACATATTACGCCACCCGCTGCACTGCTTTTCCACGCCACCCTACCCCGAATGTTATGACGCTGTCCGTAGCTCGATTTATGTTCTCGCAGCCCTCCAGCGCGACTTTCAACTTGACCAAGCTTGTCCATTGCGAACCCGCTGACATCTAAGTAGTAGCAGGCGCCGTAGTTTAACAACAGAGGTGCTCGCTTGAGTGCACCTGTATAGAGGGCAGTGACGCCCCCCCCCTAAAAAAAAAATTTGGAGTCTTCCTGCAGCTTAAAATGTCTCTCTTTTTAATGAACGTGCATCGGAGTGTATTATACTAGTGTCACTAGTAATAAATGCAAATTATTAATTACATCTCAGTCTTTACGGGCATCTAAATTGGCCACCTAGATAACATCAGGAAGAGAAAATGACGTGCCATGTTGAAGGCTTCCGCAATAATTTAAACCACTCGGGGTTATTTAACGTGTACTTACATTGCACAGCACAAAGGTGTCTCTTAGGGCTAGCTTTCCTGATATAGCGAGGTGATGCAGCGCCAGAGAGACAGGACCCATTGAAATATACGGACGTGCAATGAATTCTGAAGAGAATTTGATTCCAACATCGAAAGGTAGAAGCGGTGAAGACGATAAATCAACTCAGGGCGCAGGGTTCATAAACAAACGAACACAATGGACAAGCGGAAACCCACAATTAACCGAACGAGGAAAAATGGGAAGAGCCGACCGTAGCAGGATGGTTGTTGCGGAAGTCTAGCCAAAAGAAAGCACCCTGTAAAACACTCTAGGCTCCGCAATCATTTCTTGGATGAGTGTTGTTTTTGTTTTTTTCTTGTACTCGCTGCACTCACGTTCTTTCCCACCTTCCCCATTTCTGCCCCTTTCTCTCGAAAACAAATCTTCAGATTCAAGTCGGCAGTCGTCCCTCTCTCGTGCTCTATCCCTTCTTTCTCACACGGTATCGCATCGCTATTGGGAAGCTCGTGGCGGTGTATTGCATTTCGCTTCCATCAAAACGCGGCCATGGCGACAGTCGTTTTATATCGCCTCCGTCGGTCGCCATAGGGATAAGTAAGCGGTGAAGAAATTCCTTTAATGTACTTACAGTAATGCAAGGAATTTGTTCCCGTAGCCGCAGAAACCAGTCATATTCGGTTTTCTGTTACAATCCGGTATTAGAGGACGTCTTCGTGGTCCTCGTTATGCGCCGTGCAACAGTTGGCCATGGGAAGGCGCATCTCACCAGCCAGCGTTTTTATCTCGTGTACCCGCGTGTCAAAACTCTCGCGTATTGAGGAAAAATGCAAAGCGGCTTTTCGCCTGTCGAAAATACCCGTCAAATGAATCTTTCGTACTCAGTTGATGAGTATCGCGCCCGGTAGATTCTGAAATTTGTTTCGACGCTAAGGACAAGAATAATAAAATAAATAATTCGCTTGCATGGTTCGCATAGCGGGATTTGACGTGCAAAGTGTTTCCTGCAATCGACCTAATTTGCATAGTCCGTAGCTGTAGTAAGCCGACGCTATCTTCCAGCAAGGATTTGCGAAAAACAGGGAGCGAAAAGCCCTTTGCGATGATTGTAGCAGCTTCGTTCGTCGGTATTGACCATGCGCTCATGCATAAAATCGGCTGCCCGGAAGCGGGAAATTTTCCTGCTTCATTTCAATATCTTCCTGGTCGCTCTATGAGCCAGAGCTTAATCCTAGGACTTGAGTAGGACTACGAACAAAATGCTTCTATTCTTTGCGAAGAAAAACAGCGGGAATTCCTTTGTGGATTTCATTTCTTAAGCGGAGAGCACTTTCTAGAAAAGTATTCTTAGAAGGAAGAGCCTATTTTGCTCTCACTGGTATTTTCTTCTTCCGTGAAAAAGCCGTTGCTTGCCAAAGATTCTCGGTCTGCGACAATAGTTTTTAAATTGAAAAAGGCTATAATTTCTTTAGTTGTGTCTTTTTTTTATTTCGTACAAATGCTGCTTCTGGTACAGTTTCGAACAAGATCATTTTATATTACACCAGGCTATTTATGTGTCATGTGCAAAAAAAGATTTAGAAGGTCAACGGGTTAGATGAGAATTGTGGAGAATGTTGTTAGGAAGGAAGTGGCTCATAGCACATGCAATGATGACGCCATCATGGTGATTGAAAGGGCCAATCATTCCACGGTTAATGGCTGTGGACTAATTCCTGGTAGCAGATTGTAAAGATGGATTAAAAATGCGAAATATCTGGAACATGCGTCTTCTGGCAGGTGATGCCAAACAAGAAGAAACAAAATGGTGCTCAACTCCCACGAAAGTGCAGCCAGTTTTCATTAGGCAGCTACGAATAAATAATTTGCAAAATTTTTAACTGTCACCTCTAATATATATTCGGTTATTTCAATTAAAACCCTTCAGCGTAATGTCTCCGCCAGTTAGGAAGTTGTTTTATACTACTAAATATTAAACACACATCTTTGGAACATTAAGTAACGTGGAGAGCCTCATGAGAGACCTATACCGGCTATAATTAGCTCAGCGTAGAGACTCGCACAGCGATGGGAATTCGCCTAATGGCGCTGTCTAGAGATGTGCTGGAAGTAATTAAGGATAGCAAAAGCTAGGAGAACACTTTTGTGCAAACAAAAGAAAAAACCATTTTGGTGCACTGCGTCACCATTAATTACAGAACTTTACAAAGTACCAAAAATGCCCATTTCAGGAGCTTCTCAGTAAGTGTATTTACAGTTCTGTCCTTTGTGTTGAGTGTCTGCGCGCTTTGGCCTTATTAGAGCTGAGGACACCCAGACGCCATGTTCTATCACACAGAACCTTGCATGCTTTTGTTTCGCTGGTGCGACGAAGACGCATGCGTTGTTAGCTTTGACGCTGTTAGATTCGGCTATATAGAAATCTTCAGGACACGGTTAAACAAAATAAAAATGAAGCGGCCAATTCGCAGGAGGCCCAGGATACTTCTCACGGTAACAGGAGATTAGGACCATGGCTGCTGATCCAACGCTCCTGATCTCGGAGCAAGCGAGGACCGGTATCAATTGTAGGTGCCGCTCTCGGTCCAAGCTCGAGGACAATGGCTATTGTTCCTCCACGTAAACAGTCCAGAGCTGCTTTTCGGCCTGGAAGCGCACTTCGAGGTGTAAGCAATCAGAGCTGAAACCGCTCCGGGAGATCGTGTCGTGTTGCGCCTCAGCGAAACGGGGTCGGTTTCCGCCACGGCAGTGCTCCTGGAGGACACAAGAAAAGGCGCAGGAGCTCTCCATTCTATGTTTACTGGTTTCATCGCATCTAGCCATTATTTGTCTCAGCGGTGAATGCAGTACTTAAGTCGCACTCAGTGGCCGAAGGGATTAAAGTGGCGACTGAAGAGTCCAGCGCACATTTCAATACTGAAATATCAGGAGCATACACTTCGAGCTCCGTGATGCCTTGCTTATGTGTCTCCTTGAAGTTGGCTCTAGCGTGCACTGGAGCAAAGAGCAAACACTGAGCAACGCCGGAGTTGACGACAAGGACTGAACTTGCAAAATTGTTTTCTTGCTTGCTACAGAATCTCTTCTGATTAATCTTCAAGAAAGAAATACCACTGAATTGTACTGTGCAACTTAAATTTTTTCATACTTTTTCCTTGAAGCACTCACAAAACAATTGACGGCTGCATATGCCTCAGAAAGCAACATTCCTAAGATTGATAATTTTGTTGCTTACACGGCGTACGTTGTTCGACCTTAGATACATTTTTATCAGCTTCTTTCCGTCTTGACAGATTAGGAAAAGAGCTTGGATGACTAATATGAGAACATTAAATTTGAATCTGATTTTTAGGCAGGTTCGATCATGACCGCGGTGAAATGCTGAGGGCCCATGTACTGTGCGATGTCAGAGCAAGTTAAAAAACTACAGGTGGTCGAACATTCTGAAGCTCTCCACACCGGCGTTTCTCATAGCCTGAGTAGCTTTGGCACGCTAAACCCCACAAACCCAAATGTGAAATCGGATAAAATATTTCAAGATTCCACAGTTTTGTACCATATTCCGCATTTTATATCTAAAAATGAAAGAAACAGTTCAGGTTACTCCATACAAAAGCACAGTTTCATTTAATACGTTGAAATATTTTGTGATCTTTTGAATAACAGTTTATATTTTACAATTTTTTTGTAAACCTTGGTTTTGCTGCCGCTTGCAAACATAAGATTACATGTTTCTCTTTGGGTGATAATGAGAAAACCCACATCTCCGCCTCCGGTCCGGGCAAAATACCGGCGAACCTGCCAAGCTTGCGAGCATGGTTAACAAAGCATGGTTAACCTGTGAGAAAATCTTTATTGCCTGCAATGCACTCAGAAGGCCAGCGCGCCAATTCAAGTTAATGCATTCAACATGAACAGATGTTACCTTTTTTCCTTGTGTTGATTCATAGTAATTTAAAGGCGCTAAATTGAACTTCGAGCAAGTGGACGTGTGTGGGGAGGTAGTGAGATGATTTAATTTTCGCTTGCTTTTCAATTTTCACTTCAAATCTTGAATACTAGTGATGGCTTATTCATACAGATGTTTAGGTTGTATCACAAGCTTATTTATTATCATGTACGCAAGAAACAGGTTCGCTTGGAATCAAGCCGGGCAACAGTCCTAGAACTGCGGAATCAAAGCCTACATTTATTAGGCTGAATTTTTCTTTTAAGAAATAAAAACAGTAAAGCTGGGCACTTGGAAGGTTTCTATTCTAAAGGTTCTGCGTATTACACAAGTACAAGAAGATCACGCCAGGAAGTGACGACGTGCGCATGTACTGGGGATTTCTGATAAATGTTCGCACAAATCGGCCGTAGCTTCCCCGCGGCGACTGCAGTGTGACGGCTTTTGTCAAACTTCTCTACTAAGAACGTTTTAAAAAGAAAAAAAAAAGAGAAAAAGCGAGGAAGGAAGAGAAGTCTCCAGAGTTACAAGGCAAGTGACTGCAAAACAAACTGACCCCGAGCCTTCTCGACAACGCACGGGCTTCATTACAGAGGGGAGGTTGTCCACGTGACAAATCGAGGAACAAATGCATTTTGACCCTTGAGAACGAACACCATATGTCTACTGAAAAAGCATGCTTGGTTTGAAATCACTTTGATCGGCATTTGTTAATTAATAACGCTCTTGAAGAGATATTCTGCAATAACTTTATTAAAACAGGCCTAGATAAGCTAGAAGATAATCACTCTCTGAATAACGTTCTTACCATCCTTACCAACCAAGAAAACAAGCACCCCTTTTTTGTTAATCCGACGATCAGAAGGTAGGTGAAGAAGCCAGCTGAACAAAACCAAGTGGAGCATCAAAGTCGACTGCCTGGGAAATTGCACAGTGCGCTTCCGAAACAATTTTCTAAGACAGTGAAGGTCACAAGTCGACAAAAGTTTTCCGACAGCCGGCCGACGAGGAGTGGCATTCTCTTTTCTTCCTCTCGTTTTGTTATGCTTCTTTTTCTTTCTTTCGTTTCACCATTGTGTAATCATGCATGAGATTCTGCATTCCGCGTTTTCATGCCTTCTTCATTTGCAGTTTCTGCTCCGTAGGCAGCTAAAAGACGACGTCTTGTAATTGCCGGGATATGGACTACAGAGTTTCCAGCGCCGGTGGCAGCCGGAAAGGCAGAAAGGATGGACGCCATGAACACATCTCTCTGGAAATGAGGCAGCGGTCGCAGTTGTCAGGACGCAAATGAGAGCAAGCAGTCCAATCACTCGTCAAGCCTACCTGTCCAATCCTATTTTCTATCATCTCCCCGTAAAGGAGCTACCAGTCACTTCTGCCATTCAGATACAAAGGAGAGTAGTGAAATCAGTGTCTCTAAGCCTACATGTCCAATCCTATTTGTTGCCATCAAGAAGCTCAAGATTGTCGCGAAATGTCAGTTAAGCTGCTGAAAGACTTAAAAGTGGTTTATCGCGGCGAAAATGAGGTTAGGCAGGAGGGCGCCCTTATTGTTGCAGGGAGGGAACCAGCAGCGCAAATAAAATGTGGGAAAAATTTTCAATTTGGTTTTTTATGCGCTGAATAAACCTTTTGCAAAAGAAACATCGACTTGCGAAAAAAACTTCTGAATTTATTTATTTTTTGTAAAGAAAAAGTATGCGTAGTTACTTTTAGTGTAATTTAGAGGACCCCAAACGAAAAGACAGGATATTGTCGGCTGTATTTTACACGACTTCTTTATAGGAGCGTCTCGTTTCTCTGCGTGCTGCTGCCTTTGTCTTGAACATGAGGAAGAATTTGCGACCAGAGCTTCTTGTTTCCTTGGCTGCCGACACTTGATGCATAGCTTTACACAATAAGAATATCGCATTGACGTCATCAGTGGCGTAAGAAAGAAGACTAATGAGCCGTTGGCTGCAGCCCTGAACGTGATAGTGCTGTGCATTGCCTGGAGTTCCTGGTAATGTAGACGCTAGTTCTGAGAATGCGTTTCTCATACGCTTATGGTGACTGCGTCGAAGGAATCTTTTCCAAAAAATAGTTTACAGTTACATTTAAATTTACATTGACAGAGCGCCTCGGGAGCAGGACCGAGTACATCACTGATATATCACAGAATACTTTCCCTGCAGTAAACCTAACGTGGTTGATGTAGATGGTTTAATGTAACTGATGGGTACCAAGTGAGCAATGCAGGCGAAGGAATTCACAGCATATGCTCTTCCTTCTCCTACGTATTGTTCTTCACCTTGTCTAATTGAAACAACAAAACGGTGATTTTTTTTTTGAGACAATGGTCTTCCTGAAGTCGGGGTTCATATCTAGACTTTACGTGGTTCATAACCATTCCACAGGAATTGCATACGTCTTCCACGCAGTACACATGAGTCCGTAAGCTTCCATATGTGCGACCATGTTGTCTATACCCACTCGATAGACTTCATGCTGACTCGATAAAATTTATTATGAAACGTATGGAATTATGGTACTCGTCATATAGAAACTTTCAGTAGGGCTGCACCAGAGAAGGCGTCAACGGAGGGAGGGGGTGGGTTGTTCTTGCTGGCTCCTCGCACTTACCCCACGGGCTCTGGCGACTTTCCTCTGAACCAATAAAGTTATAACAACAACACTATTTGCTTTTCTCTAACTACTCCAAAGAAGGATAGCCTTAATTATAGCCACGTGTGCGATAAATAAATACGGTTTCTTACTTTTACCACGCCGTTCCCACCGCTGTTGAGTCTCGCATTTCTTTTTCTTCTTCTCATGTTACGCTCTACTGGAAAGGTATCAACCCGCCCACCAAACAGTGACAAAACTATCAATATTGTCTTCTATGTCCCTCGCTGTTGTACACCGACTAGCATTTTTGAAAGCGTTTGGTACAATGCAAGACGTTTCATTCAGAAATTACCTAAGGTATCCAAGCGTAAGCATCAAACCTAAAAGAGCGTTGTGTTCAGGAAAGAAAAAACAGCGCTAAATGTACACAAACCACACAGAAAGACGGACAGGACGGGCGCTGACTCCTACTGAGTTTATTGAAAGCCACATGCAGCATATGTATAGCCCGAAGAAGGCCAACGCATGCGCTTTTCCCACATGGCAAACACACACACACACACACACACACACACACACACACACACACACACACACACACACACACACACACACACACACACACACACACACACACACACACACACACACACACACACACACACACACACACACACACACACACACACACACACACACACGGACGATAACTTCTCATAATCGCGTATTTTTTAACAATCTGTGTTCACTTAATCATAGGGAGATAGAATTGGTGCTGACGCACATGCCACCCCTCTCTTTGATAAAAAAGGCTTCTGCCAGTTCGCGAGCTAATCTATCCTTACTTCTCGTTATAATTTTAATCTCTTCAAGTCGTGGTGAATAGTGCTTTTTATTTTCATCAATGCAAGAGCGGCAATGGGCGGGAAGGTTTTCGAACGAATCTGATGCGTTCCCTAAAGACCTTCTATGTTCCCCGGCACGGTCGTTGACGCAGCGTCCAGTCTGACCGACATACACCTTTCCACATGTAAGGGGGATCTCGTAGACCACTCCCGTGGCACACCTTACGTAGGGCTTTGAGTGCTTTTTCCCACACCCAGATGTTGCTTTAGCACCGCTGCTAATCTTGGGGCACATCTTGGCCAATTTGCTGGGGGCGGAGAAGACCATGGGGACTGCGTACTTGTTGCGAACTCGTGTCAAATTGTGGGACACCTTGTGCGTATACGGTATCACCACTCGTTTGGCTTCACCGAGAGATTAGCAGCGGTGCTAAAGCAACATCTGGGTGTGGGAAAAAGCACTCAAAGCACTACGTAAGGTGTGCCACGGGAGTGGTCTACGAGATCCCCCTTACATGTGGAAAGGTGTAGGTCGGTCAGACTGGACGCTGCGTCAACGAGCGTGCCGGGGAACATAGAAGGTCTTTAGGGAACGCATCAGATTTGTTCAAAAACCTTCCCGCCCATTGCCGCTCTTGCATTGATGAAAACAAAAAGCACTGTGCACCACGATTTGAAGAGATTAAAATTCTAACGAGAAGTAAGGATAGATTAGCTCGCGGACTGGCAGAAGCCTTTTTTATCAAAGAGAGGTGAGGCATGTCCATCAGCACCACTTCTATCTCCCTACGATTAAGTCAGCACAGATTGTTAAAAAATACGCGATTATGAGAAGTTATCGTCCGTGTGTGCGTGCGTGTGTGCGTGTGTGTGTGTGCGCGTGTGTGCGTGTGTGTGTGCGTGTGTGCGTGCGTGCGTGTGTGTGTGTGTGTGTGTGTGTGTGTGTGTGTGTGTGTGTGTGTGTGTGTGTGTGTGTGTGTGTGTGTGTGTGTGTGTGTGTGTGTGTGTGTGTGTGTGTGTGTGTGTGTGTGTGTGTGTGTGTGTGTGTGTGTGTGTGTTTGCCATGTGGGAAAAGCGCATGCGTTCACCTTCTTCGGTGTACATATATGCTGCATGTGGCTTTCAATAAACTTAGTAGGAGTCAGCGCCTGTCCTGTCCGTCTTTCTGTGTGCTTTGTGTACATTTAGCGCTGTTTTTTCTTTCCTGAACACAATGTCACACCAACTAGCCCAGCAAAAGATACTGCTAAAAGGACGCTCTGTAATTTATCTGCCCAGGGTTCTAATTATAATCCCTGTTACAGCCATTTCACACTGCTGAGACGGCAAATGCACTGCACGAAAAAGCGTGAACATTGACAAACAGTATTTCTTTTTTTTGCAGTTGTTGAAAGTATACAAAAAGGCACATCAGCAGTGCACGGCATTACTCGTTTGCATCGATGTCTATTGATGCAATTTTCAGAATAACGGCGTCCAGCTATGTTCCATTTCCGCGCTGTTCCAGTCGACAGTCGCCGCCTGTTATTGAAAAGTGCTTCTAGTGCGCTCTCGAATCATCCAACCTTGCTGTTCGCAAAATCTCGCAACTCCCCCCACAAGGTTGCATGTCTGCGTCCGAGACAGATCTCAAGAGCGAAGTTAGTTTGCTTCCAATAAGCCCTAATGCACATCACATCGGTGTATCATATACCTGGTCAATCTGCGAACACCGTCGCAGTGATATGCCACATTTATTTTCTCGTGCCTCAATATGTATACGTCATATCATACGTCCCTTTCCCTACGCAGAGTAGCATGTGAGCGAATATACACGCCGGCTAAAATCTCTATTTTTCACTAAAGAGCTCTCTCTCTCTCTCTTTCTCACTCACATAAACGGTAAAATTTAGCTCCGTCTCGCCTTTCACAGTTTTGTTTTTCGTTTTTTTTTCGCTCAGAAAATGCGCAGAAAAGGATGCGTTACTGCCCAGAAACTCAAAATTGATAAATGGTTTTTGAGCAAAGAAAATAGCGCAGTATCTGTCTCACTTCGCGGTGGACACCTGAACCGCGCTGTGGAGGAAGGAATGAAGGTGGGAGTGATCGAAGAAAGGCAGAAGAGGTGGCGTAGAGGGGGGCTCCGGAACAATTTCGACCACCTGGGGATCTCTAACGTGCACTGACATCGCACAGCACACTAGCCTCTTTAGCGTTTCGCCTCCATCAAAACGCGGCCGCCGCGGTCGGGTTTACAACCAAGTACTCTGGCTCAGTAGGCGAGAGCCTTAACCACTGAGCGAATAAATTGGTTTTTGAGGAAAGCAAATGGCGAAGTATCTGTCTCACATATCTCGGCGGACACCTGAACCGTGCCGTAAGGGAAGAGAGGAAGGTAGGAGTGAAAGAAGAAAGCGAGAAAGAGGTGCCGTATAGTGGAGGTCCCCGAATAATTTCGACCACCTGGGGATCTTTAACGTGCACTGACATCGCACAGCACACGGTGTGGTGGTGGTGGAAAACATTTATTTACACATGCACTACTGGAGGTATTGCATGAGCTGACCCAGAGGGGGCCAGCCCTTACAAGTACTAGGTGGAGGTCCCTAGTTCGGGATCCCAGTGGCGTCGGCCGCCGCCCGGGCTCGCGCGACCAAGGCCCGTTGGGCCTGCAGGTCAGAGCAGCCGAGCAGGGTCGCCTCCCAGTCCTCCCGGGTTGGGTTGGGGTGAGGGGGGATAGCAGGGTTGGAGGGGCAGGCCCACACCATGTGGTAAATGTCCGAAGACTTCTCCGCACAGTGCGGACAGCTGCCCGAGAAAGAAGGGTCGAAGTGTTTGAGAGCTGCCGGGCACAGCAAAGTATTGGTATACAGGCGAAGCAAAAGCCGCTCCTCCGCCTTTGAGAGACCTTTACACGGGCGGGGATAAAGACCATGGCCAGATTGATAATGTAAAACAATGCCTTTAAAGGAGTAAGCGGGAGTGAATTCGAGTTCCTGATCGTCGGGGTCGGAGGGGAATGTCCGGTGAGAGAGCGCGCGGGCGGCGGCGTCAGCTGCCTCATTTCCCTCAAGGCCCATGTGAGCAGGAGCCCAAACGATACGCCGGTGCGCGGGGTCCCCGGTGTAGACGCTGTTTTGGAGAATGCGGTAGGCTAGATATGGTACCCAGCCCTGCTCGACGTTCCGACATGCCCCTCGCGAGTCGGAAATAATTGTTTTTGAATTGGAATCAGATGCAGCCAACGCAATGGCGACCTCCTCCACGTGTGTTATGTCACGGGCTCGGAAAGTAAGGCCGTTCACTGTTTTGGATTGGTGGACGACTGCGGCAGTGTACCATCCCCCGTGGTGGGGGCCGGAGGCATCCACGTAGAATACGCCGGGTTTCGATTCATAGTGGCGGGCCAGGGCTTCCGCCCGCGCCAGGCGCCGGCCATTATGGTCTTCACGGTTCATGTTCGCGGGAAGAGGGCGCACGTGGAGGGCGCATCTCCACTGGGATGGAATACGTACGCGCTCTTCCATAAGAGTGGTGTGTTGGATGTGCAGTCGGGTAAGCAGGCGGCGACCCGACGATGTCTTTGAGAGACGTGTGTATTGGTTGGTCAAGTGGGCTTCCCGGAGCACACGGGCGCCGTCAGTGCACATTAAAGTTCCCCAGGTCGTCAAAATTATTCCGGAGCCTTCCACTACGGCACCTCTTTCTCGCTTTCTTCTTTCACTCAGCAGCCTAGGCAGTTCCGAGAAACTTGACTTGTTTTGATTTGAGGAAAGGAGAGGCGCAGTAACTGCCTTTCTTTTTCGATCGACACCTCATCCGCACCGTGAGGAACGGAAGGAGGGAGCGAAAGAGGAAACAGAGAGCGCGCACTGAAATCGTAGACCTCACTTTGCGTATCGCCATCATTCAACCGCTGCTGCTGCTGCCGCGTTCGAACTCGAGTACAGCTGCTTAACAGCCGAGCGCCCTAAACTGAGCCACCGCGGCGGGTGGCTGCATCGGGCCAGTGTATCGGGCGATCATACGATATAAGCAAGACATCTGCGTTTGCATTATTCTTTGCAGATTTCGTTTACCTTTATATTATTTTTCTCGCTCCTTAGTAAGTTTCTTTGGTACAGACTTCTTTAGGGTTGTGGTAGGCAGCTGAGCCGGCAGCTGTTAATTCTTCGTTGCAGCCAATTTGGCTTGACACGGTCGAAACAGGTGGATGGAGGGAAGTAGACGGGAGGGGCGGGTAGTGTGCTGCTTTGAGTGAATGAGTGGTGGTCTCCTACCACTCTTTCGCTGATGCTTCGGCTTCACATGGTGCACGCCGTTAGGAGGAGATAGGTACATGGGTGGAGGGTGGCGCTTTTAGAGGGGCATGGTTTACAATCTACAGAGGGTTTTACAATTTCCAAAATAGAGTGGTTTTCGCGGGATGTAACTCTTACTGCTACTGCAGCGAAATGAGCGCCATTCCGGTTTCTTCAGAGAAAAAGTTTCCTTTGGAAATTTGAGAACTGCAGAGGTTGGCTCCCACATCTACAATTCGCTTCTGCTACTCAAAGACGGTTTTGGGCCCACACTAAATAAATTTCATGCTCCGCGCAGAAAAGAAACTATTTGGTGTGTTAACTGCGATGCCCACCTACAGAATATTTGTTAAGTGTAACAGGTGACGTGATGCCAGTTTCCTCAGTGAGAAGTCTCTTGCAGCGGAGCCCATTTCCACAGCTCGGTGCTAATCTGTGAGGACCATTCGTGTAATATCTGACTTAAGTTATTATGCAACTTCTCTTGTTGCGAAAGCAACACTACCCGAGTCGCCGAGCCATTTCGCGGACCTGACGAAAGGCCATACTGCGCATGCGCGAGAGGCAGTGACGTCACACGACGTACAGCTGGCGCGCCGCCCCCGTAGCTGCGTGGGTGACTCAGAAGTGCCGCCGCCGATCTCGCCCCTTACGCATGCGCAGTAGCGGCGCATAGCTAGCGTGCTGGGGTCCGGCGCCGCTGTCATGCACTCCCCATCGCCTCTCTCTATCTCCTCGTTGCCTTCGCAATCCTCCAGATTTAAGCAGAGCTAAACCATTGGCAATTTTTAAGTAGCCGATCGCAACACCATCACCAGTAATAGCCTGATTACGCCCACTGCATGACAGACGCCTCTTCCATGTCGCTCCAATCAACCCTGCCCTCTGCCAGCTACGGCCGTCATATCCCCGCAAACTTCCTAATCTCATCCCTCAATATAACTTCCTGCCGCCCCCTGCTACGCCTTTCTTCTCTTGCAGTCCAGTCCGTTACCCGTAAGTACCGTCGGTTATCATGCCTTCGCACTACATGCCTTGCCCAATCGCATGTCTTCGTGATTTCGACTAGGATGTCATCATTAACTCGCCTTTGTTCCCTGACCCACTCTGCCCGCTTCTGATCTCTTAACGTCACACGTATCATTCTCCTTTCCATAGCTCGCTGCGTTGCCCTTAAGATGTACCCTCTTTGTGAGCCTCCACGTTTCTTCCCTATAGGTGAGTACCGGTAAGACACAGCTTTTATATACTCGTTGGCTAGATTGGCTGGGGTGAAGACATAAAAATTTAGGGTACTGAGCGCAGTGAACTCAAAACTGTATTTATCCTGACCAATCGCTGCAGCTCAATTTTGCTCACTGTAGGAGAAAGGCACGTCTCACTCACCAGCAATGAGCCCCAGTCCTAGGCCTGCTGCGTGCAGCTTATCTCTGCCAACTTCCTAACAATACCTTTCCATCTGACCCTCTCGCGGTTTCCGTTCTATTTTGTTGCTTTCAGACCGTATTCATTTACTGCAAAAGAACAGAAAATCTCTTACCATGACCTTTTTCTATTTGTGACCTCGGATGCAATATCCCAAACATTCGCTTGGTCTCGAAGTCACTCTGCTGTTTTCCCCTTTCACAACAGTACAATTATCAATTTTCTCTCTAAAGATCGCTGCTGCGGAGCCCGAAATTATGCATACTCTAATTATAACAGCACTTTGCAGACGGCATGTGAAAGAGGATCCGTGTTTACTTCACCATAAAGTGAGCCCGTTATTACGGAAAATATTGCGTTGCCAATAACGCCCACCCGAGTCTCCATCTGGTCGGAAGATTGTCGGGTTGTGCTGCCGGTATTTGTTTAACTCGCTCGAGAGATGTGATATGCTCGTTCATGACTGATTATTATTACTCCCCGATTATTACTCGCCCACTACGTGCGTGTGCAGCCGATATTTTGCCCAGCACTACTCTTAACGGCCTATGCAACCTGTTGCTATGATGAAGACGTCTTCTGGGAGGCCAGCAATAAAGTAATGGGTAAATATTCAGCCTCTATTTATGCATCATATTCAATGGAAGAGCGTTCTGAAGGCATGAGGAACTCTGTAGCGCAGCCTAAATATTTCCCCGGTCCAACACGTGGGTGACCTCGGTTGCGCGGGACCCGCCGAGGAATGATCCTACGCGATAAGTTTAGGTGACCCTTGCACACAGTAGACAGTGTGCTGAGTTGTTATTTCAGGCATTAGTTTTTATTTTAGAAGTGAGTTCTACGGAATGGACAGCCCACTTTCACGCAGAATTTTGCATGCGCGCATCAAAGCTCGAATAGATAATAAACTGCTTCCAGGCTCATCAGGATGATGTTTGGAGCACCAAATGTGATTAAAGGCGCGCCAAGCGGACGGACTAGTACGCAGAACACTTTGAACGGGTTTCAGATTTGGGTGATGAAAATATGAATGTTTGTTTCGTTTAAATTGAAGGCCACAATTGCAATTACTTGCATGAGCAGCGACATATCTGTAATCTTTTTAGGTAAAACCTTCCAGGATCTTAATTGCTGGACCTGCATTTTATTATTAAAACCATAACTGCACACTACATACAAGACCATCTGCATAGCTGGACAGTTAATAGACGTTACTTTGGCGGCCGTGGAACAAGAGGAAAATGACTAAGAGAAATTAACTTTCACACAAACACCGACGCTTATACTAGAAATCATTGAGGATGTACACGTGCTATTGTTAGAGTCAGCATTTCACTCAAGTGTCTCTATGTTTTTTGGTGTTTTTATGACGCCGAAAGTAGCCCAATAGTGTTGGAAAAAGAGAGGAATAAAAAAAGGAAACAAATACATAAAATGCGGCTACTCTGACAGGCATCTCAAGCTTCGCCAACGCACCTTTTATGGGGACCTTTGTTTTATTTGCATTGGCAAAAAAGTACAGTATGGGGCCGATCCACGCCACTGGCTAGTGCATTTAGAAATTACGGGAAATCCGGAGTATTTCCAACATCCAGTCCTACAACACTCAGTGAGAGTAGACAAAATAAAGTTCAACAATGGTAGGTTTTAGGAGAGTTGGCCCGACATACATCTAGAGAAAAAAACCGCGATTTCAAACAGGACGAAGAGGAGAACTGCACAGGACGAGCGGTAAAGAAAAGAGCCCACCGCTCGGAGCGTTACCTCTCGTCCAGTGGAGGTCTCATCTACGTCCTGTTTGAAGTCACGGCTTTTTCGCTAAAAATAGAGGAAATTGTAAAGCAGCTTAGAGAATGGAAATAATGCAGACAAAGTAGCACAGTCAGAGTAAACACATTAAATTGAAAATTGAAATACGTAGGGACAAAGCGGGACAAAACGAAGCAGATATGCAAGGACAAAGAACTTAAAAATAAAATAGAACATGAAAATAAGCTAGACCATAAGGACTTAAAAATAAGAACATAACTTCCAATGCATGGAACTGAAAATTTATTCTAAGAAAACACACACATTCTTGGGCCGGTATTGTCAGTACTGAGAAGTGAACAATGTGAACACAATCGTTACAGTCATGAAATACTGATGAAGAAAGGTGGCGACTCTCACACCTGGTAGTTCAGTTCTAGCGCCAAGGGGTAATAATACACAAGGATGCCGATGCCCCCAGCAGTGATTGCAGCGCAATGATTGCTTCTTTCTGTGGAGCACGCGTCGGGCGACGCGTGCTCAAAACACACCTCGCTGATCTGTATGTGCACGGTCTTCAAAAGGGGACACAATTTATACCTAAAGAACCACAAGCTAAAATGTCTGCAAAACTTGGCGCTTGCCTAGACTCTACATCCGACTCGCTGTTTCTCCTTATAAGAAAATGTCTGGATATGTATGGGTCGACAACAACATGCTGCTTCCTTGTATTCTCGGAAATTTCTTTAGGTGTCTCGTATACCTGCCTTCCATTCATAAGCATTGAACAATGACTTTTAAGTGATTTGATTTCAGCGTGGACTGTGAGCCGCTGAAGAGTACACACATACGTGGATATCGTGGCGATAGAAAATTTCAGGGCGAAATAAACAGCTTACCTCTCAGCATTTCTTGGTGCTTTATTTTGAGAAGATTCAATTTGTCATCCATAACTCTGTCTTGGAGTTCCAAATGACGATCTATATAAATATTGAGGAGTAGAGCAATCTGCATCCACATGAATGAAACCGTCATACTGTTCAGATGTTTCGTAAATGGCTAAGTGTTTAGCAGAAAATATCGTCACGTCGCGCTTTCAAACTCCCCCTAGGACAGACATATCTAATATAAGCCTCAATAGAAGTCCCGCGGGATGCGCTGTATCTTCTTTGCAAAATCCATAACCCGAAAGAAGTTGGCAGCGTGTCCCCAGTACTTCATGTGCAGGACATCAGTGTTGTTTCTGCAGGGTGAGATGAAAGGGTACGAGATGAAAAAAATGTGCTAGCCCCTCTGTTTTGCTCGAGGCACTTCAAAGGGAAGCTGCCATGCATTTTCGTTGAGGAAAAAAGGAATAGTGGATGGCATGTCGCTGCAGCTTTTCAGTAGTTTTTATTTTGTACAAATTCTAGCTTTAAGTCTCAAAAGTATCCAAATACTTCACCCCTTGTATATGAGTGAATTTCTATCCGCTATGCACCCTGGCCAATCCCCGCCGTGGGTATGTGCCATTAAGACTGAGGACATCATTATCATCATCCTAGTCGCTACAGTAATGACCGAATACATATGGAGGCACCTAATATTAGTCTCTTCACGCACTCCTCCGTGTTAGCGAGAGTCCATGTAGGGCTACCGTTGAATACGAAATTTCTTTGATATACCGGAACGTTTTGAACATTGAGCAAAAATAGCCACTAACGTCTCGAAGATGTACAGTCGGGGACAAAAGTCTCCGGACCACGTGTTCCTCAAACGAAGCTTATAGCTCTACTATCAGACAGCAGCTGGAGACCGCACTTGTGCAGATGAAAGAACAAAAATTTACTTTTACCTCCACAAGTGCGGTCTCCACCCGTCGACTAATAGCAGAGCTATCGGCTTCGTTAGAGGAGCACGTCGTCTGGAAATTTTTGTGCCTGACTGTACCTGCAAGCCTGCAAAGATCATTCACCGCCGAGACCGCATCAACCGCGGTAGATTTTATATGTCTATCCCAAGAGAGCTGCTGGTATTTAACTGCACCTAGACGATGCGCCTAATTAGCACACATCAAAGACTGACTGTCGAGACAACACAGGAATCCCATTGGCAGCTTTTCCCGGGTGAAATGTAGCACAGCTGTTTTTGCGCAACACAACTGCCCCCTGAAGTAAAATGTTGAAGATCCGCCATTGTACCTTAGTTCGTACTACACCGGTCGCGAAATTTGTAGGTCGTGGGTTGCGATCCCCAGCGGTGGCATGTGCTTGTTTTTTTTCTTGGACTTTCTAACGAAGTACCTTCCAGCGATAAAACAAGTACGCATTTTATCACTGATCTACTCCACAAATTAAAAAAGATAGAATAGCTTCCTTATGCTCCTAACTTTCTGACTGGTGACTTCCTTTATATCTGTTTCATAACCAGCCCCTCATTTTCTTTCGCTTATCAGCTCAACCGCTAAGTGGAAATCACTTAAGATACCAGACTAAAAGTATAGAGAGAGGGAAGTAGAAGAAGTTTGTGTCCAAAGCAATTCAGCCGCATGATTATTCTTAACGATGACATTCTTGTGGAATAAATGAAGTACACGACCTCTCAGTGACGTCAAATATGTGAACTGAATTAAGGAGCATCAATATGAGCAGTGTACAGTGAACAGCACAAAACACTAGACGAATGGCATAAGCCATACAGGCGCTGCTGTAAAATCTCATTAGGGCTTTAGTAGTGATTTGCCCATTTGGTTCGAAAAACTGCACCGCTCAGCAGCAGGCAGGCTGTCTACTTCCTTGCGAAAAAAAAGGGTGTGCGCAAACGTTTTGCTGGCGCGAAGCCAATGGTGTTTCTGCTTTGCGCAGAGACACCATTGCCAGCAAGTCTGGAATTTTTGTGAGCCACCTCGCAGCAGAGGGGTTGACTAATGCATCCAGACAAGGATTTGAAGCTACGAAACTCTCTTACACATCACATTCCACTAGTTGAACGTGCGGGATTTAGATTTGTCGCACTTCAAATAATTGGCTCGACCGATCTTATGCAATATATCTATGCTGTGCTTCGTGCCTCTGTGAAGAATTAAGATTTTGAAGAAGGTTTCCACGCGGTTGCTTCTAGAAAAAAAAACTGCCCTCATCCCGCTAAAACTGCACTATACACGCAAAGTAAACTCAGTCTATCATGTAGAGCTGGAGAGAGAATAACATGTAGAGCTGTAAACGATGTTAGGTAATCTAATGGCTCGTGTTCAAATCATTTTTTACTCAAAGTTTCGGTAATTTTTTAGAAATCTCATTATCCTGGTAATGACTCATCTGCTTTAAATTAAGGAGCATGTGATCACAGCCTGTATGACGACCACATATACGTATAAATCGGCAATACTGTCATGCTGTTCTGCGATGCTTAGCCTTTGTAGGAAGTGGCTTGTTTTATTTGTACCGGCACGTGGCCTGATCATATTCTTTTCACGCTGATTGCGATACGTGTTTGAGTAGGGTTACGCATATTTCTTATCCGGGGAATTCCTTTCGCGGGCATACAGTTGTACTGCGCTCGAACCAGCTCGCTACAATGTACGCGTGATGTGTGAAAACTCAGCAGACATGTTCACGTAGAGCCCGGAAGACAGCTAAGGATATTTCCATAATTGTCTGGACAGTCTTTGGCAGCATCAAAACTCATTGATTTTTGCTGAGGGATGAAATTTCGTTGAATGAACAACTTTTTTTAGCTCTTCATTCGCCGCCCT
Source organism: Amblyomma mixtum (assembly GCF_055824585.1). Lineage (NCBI taxonomy): Eukaryota > Metazoa > Arthropoda > Arachnida > Ixodida > Ixodidae > Amblyomma > Amblyomma mixtum. The sequence goes on from NC_143012.1 coordinate 50,994,281, forward strand.
GCTTCTTGTCACCGCTAAGGGCAATACTTTTGGCGCCAGCTAAACAAATGGAGTAATTACAGAAAATTTATATTCCCTGCGTTCGCCTACTGGAGAGGTGAAAAGTAGGGCAAATTGTAGAAAGCTGATGCGTTCCATAAATCGATCTTAACATTTGAAAAGAAGCTTATACGCAGCTGAGATCAATCGGCCTGACCTGTACATTCAATCTGAACAGATATCCAGTTGAACAGTAGTATCGAAACGGTCGAAACAAAAGAGGCACCTAATACTTCCTTGCCGACTGTAAAAGAGAGGGGGAAGTTTCCCGATAAACGGAAAGTTTGAAACACTGCGGGAAGCGTATTTAACGTCCTGTAATGCCCATTATTCCTTCATAAAAGTAATGAAACCACGCTTTAATTCTCAGTGAGTAGTACAGTCCGCAATATTGATAGCCTTGCACTCCAATACCACCTTGTACTGCCACACATTTATGCACAATTTCGATACTGAACTGTTTGTTTTCGGATTAGATGAATCAGCAGCAAGTCACACAAAACTTCAGATAACGATCAGTAATCTGAAAAGAGACATCTCCTTGTGAGTACCACTTAACAATAGCAGGTCTTTTGTAACAATAGATGGCACTTCCAGTAAAGCATGCGCTTTCGATACATATGTGCGTAGGCACACTGAAAAAAAAAACACGTTGACGCGATAAAAAGCGTAATGGCGCAAACAATTCTGCCAGTGAAACATCAGAAAATTACCTGGCTGCGTAACAACAACACAGTGTCCTTTTTCGCCGGACGTTTTTTATTAGTACAGATGTTTAGCTAACTCCTGCTCTTATTTCCTTCAGTTGCCATCCTCATTTTCCAAGCCATTATCGAGAAATTTGTGTCTGGCGCTGGCCATGTGACTTGCAAACCGCTCCAGGTTAAACAGAGGCCCCTTCTTTTCCTATAGAGCATGGGTCTGGACTCGAGGTTATGGAGGATACGCTGCTGAATTGCATGCATACGTGCATCATCTGTTCATATTGCCACTCATTATTATTATTTCCTTCTCCGCTTCGATTTCATCACAGCAGAGTTCTACGCACTCGGTGAAGACCTCTCGAGACGGCCTTTTTGCCTCTCTCTTTAAGGAAACCTCTCTCTTGCTTTCTATCGCGTACCTTTTATTTACAGCAGCGAAGTTATTTGTTTTTGTTTTTTATGATGTTGAGGCCAAGAAAGACTAGCAAGCAGAGAGCGCCGAAGTGCTGAACAAGTGAAAATATTTTCAGGCAGAACATACCCACAGCGAAATGAGGAAACTTGACAGCAGGGCCAGCGGTGATATTCGCACACGTGAGTAGTCTGATTCAAACTGCCCATGAGTTCAATGTATTTCACTTCAAATTTAGTAACAGCTTTCAAAGAGTCAAAAAAGTATCTTCTCAAACAGCCGTCGTCAGTGGTGCACCTGCCGTGCGTGATGGCGATGATTTTTCAACAAAACTGTTCTAGCATCAAATAAGCGATCTATTACTCATGTATTTCTCCCAAGGACAGGATAAATATCTGGCAGTGTTGACTCCGCTCTCCTGGCATTTTTTGTTCCATCCTTTCGTGTTTTTCTGCTCCTTCCGCTCATTTTTATGATATAACACTTTTCAATGAAACCAAAGGAGGTATCGTGAAATCGATAAAGAAAGCTGCGCACATACTTATGCACTCCTACATGGATGGTAACTTATTCACGGGGTTTTTTCGTGCATAATTGTTTACCAAGGAGTGGCTTTCACGTCCATAACTTCTAGCGCTACGTCTATCCTCTTTTATTTTTTTCTGCTCGTGTTCTCCATGGCTATGAAACCTTCGTTCGAGAACATCTATCGTGGAAACTAAGGAAACTCCGAAAACCCCTATCCAAACGCTCACTAGAGTGAGGCGAGTTCTTCCAGGCGTCGAATCCTGAGTCTGCTCTTCTCGACAGCCCCGTTTCGCTCAAAAAGAGAAGTTATCTCCACAAAGGGAATCGAGACCCAGTCGAAAACGGTCTTCCCTAATTAGCTCCCCACTTGCTCGGAATAAGCGCTGATGCTGGGTAGACACCTCTTTTCACCAGGGAGAAACGTGCCGCCTTCCGGAAAGATGGTAGGACAGGCGTTCAGAGAAGAGCTGCTGAATGAGAGGTTGACGATAGGTATCGGGAAACAGTGAGCCTGAAAGGTGGAGATCCGACGTCAAGCGCAGCTGTTTACAGGACTCACGTGAGTATGGGAGGCTCCTTTCCTTATCCTTGGCTTTCATTTTGATGTGCGTGTGTGTTGCGTGCATGCGTGCGTGCGTGCGTGCGTGTGCGTGTGCGCCTGTGCGCCTGCGTCTATGTATGCGCCTTTGTATATGCGCTTGCGTGCGTATGTACGTGAGTGCGCTTGTTCTTCCTTCTTGCCCCCTTCTCTTATCCATGACTCTCGGCCGCCTTGATCCGCAGCATCTGTCTACGACAGCTAAGAAAAAGGCGGGCACGGGGTAGGTCGCTAAAACTTCTGAGCCAAGCAGTAATGGTACGGTAGAAAAGAAAAATAGGAACGGAATGCTGTCTCATATGACTTCGATATGTAGACTGCGATGCAATAAATAAACGTAGACGCACGCCAGAAAATGGGTGACGTCGAAATAACTTTGGTTGCAGCAGACAAAGATTTCCATGCCGAATGAAAAGATGCACATAGGTGCCCTGAGAGCCATTTTCTCTAAGCAAACGGCCAATATATGAAGTTGCTAAGTTATATTTGCTCACAGTTTTTGAATTTTTCCCACAGTTGCAAGCGTTGTCTAAAGGTGCGTCAGTCTTGCGACCAGCTCATTCTAATTCAAAGCAGACCTTTTAGGAAATAAAAAAGAGGCGTCTGTTGGCCGACTAAATATTTCCCCTCAGTAGGGCTATTTTGGGTTCCCAGTTCCACTTTTTAGTTGCAGTAAAATGCGCATATGTCTACGATTCTCTGTGCGGTTTCAATTACGATAACATGCAGCAGGGCAAATTTGGAAGAAGTGAAGCAAGCTGCCAGTACCAGCGAGATTTCAGTCAAGCACAAAGAGTTTGGACACAATCAAACGTTCCGTAGCGGCCTACCGAAAACATAGCGAAAAAAATACAGCATGCGATAAACCGGGAAAGAATTAAATATCAGGGCACTCTACTTCTTTCTGTCAGGTGTTTCTTATGTGTACTTACGAAACTTCCTGACTTATTCGGAAGAATAGGCAAAGTGTTCTATATTTTACCCCCGCGAAGCTGCACTAATGTTCTGTTTCGATTATTCCGAATTTCATATATGTTCCACTAAGGGAAATTGCCTCTAAATACGTGGGGTTAAGTACTGCATGTCGAGCAAGGTGATTAAGATGATATACAAAACGTTCGAGCCAAAACCTGGTTAAAGAGAGTGTTCAATAAAACAGAACAAGAAATTGAAAAATAGTTAGTTGAAGAATTACCGCTGTTTATTACAGTGAGAACAGAGCAAATCTGGAGTCAATCAACCGCCTCTTTTCCCGCGTCGGAACGTTTACGTGAAAGTAGCTTTCCAACACATTGTGGTCCGCAGTGACGTTGTAGTACCTGCGCGACAAGCTCTCATATATAATATCCAAAGGAAGGCTTGAAATCTCACTTGAGAACCACGCCAGTGATGCAAGCACTCTACGCGATCATTCGGCGCTTAATGTGGATGTTAGAGCGTTGTTCATCTCGAAATTCGTCACAGGATGTCACCATACTGCCCACGAACGCCTGAAAGTTATCCGCCTATCTGTAATACCCCCCGGCGCCGTCAAACGGTCACCGAAACTTCATGAAGGGCAGTCTGACCTCGTTAAATCCTTTATTAATTCTCTACGGGGCCGGCAGATAAGGCAAGTGTCATGGCGGCTCGGCGGATGCCATGACACTTGTTGTTCCCAAGGCACTGCGAGAACTCCGTACGTCGTCTTCTTTAGGATCATCAACGGAGGTTGCGTGATTAAAACCTGCTAGCGTTTGAGCGTAGCTTTCAGTGGCGGTCTTCCGCAGAAAGGTCATGTGACTACACTCTACGCTCCTCACGTACCTCTGGCAGAACACGTGAACTGCCAAACGCAACTGCGGCCAGCTGCGAATTCACCTCCCCGACTTTGGCCGGTCCCTCGCTGCCGATGGCATTCAAGGAACCTCTGGCCTGGAAGGGCGCTCTTATTAGTAAATTAGCGTTGAGCTATGAGGTTCAATTTTAAATTGTATTTTTTTCAGAGAACACAACTTAAGGTAGGCGAATCTAGTACTAAAATATGAGTTGTTGTATTCACACAAACCAAGACAGCGCCCTTGGAGATTAGCAAAAGAAATGCAGTAGTATATATACATGGCGAGAGACAACCTTTCTTTCTTTCTTTCTTTCTTTCTTTCTTTCTTTCTTTCTTTCTTTCTTTCTTTCTTTCTTTCTTTCTTTCTTTCTTTCTTTCTTTCTTTCTTTCTTTCTTTCTTTCTTTCTTTCTTTCTTTCTTTCTTTCTTTCTTTCTTTCTTTCTTTCTTTCTCTCTTTCTTTCTTTCTTTCTTTCTTTCCAAAAGGACGAACGAGCATACAGTATACAAAAAAACGAAATTTAACCCTTATCTTTCACTCTCAGCAACAGGTTGGGAGGGAGGTAGCTTGTTTTTAACCTAAGAAGTGTAATTTACACTGACGCATCAAGAACAGCTTGGAGTCGCTATCTGGTCTTGACGGTTTGTTCACAACTCTAATGTAATTTAGCCCCATAAAAAGGAAGGTATAGTAGGGGATTGTTGCCAGAGTTATACAAAGAAGAAAGAATTAAATAGTTTATGGTGACAGGATGGTCATTAAATAGCTGAGTAAAGTGTCATCAAAACAGTCCTAAATCCGCCTTTATCAGCGCACGTGGACTGGGTAGCGGATTCGGTTTCCATCGGTTTCGAGTTTGTGCGCCCGAGGTGGCGATGTGTAAACCAGGAATACGGACCAATAACACGTTCGGGGTAAGCTAAGTGGCTTTAGGATAAGCTGTGTGGCTCAGTAGAAGTCACGCGCTCTGGTGCGTACCCCAAGGGGTCAGTGACCGGTAGTCTCGTTGTTTGTTGCAGCCGTATTCTTTGTCCCCGCTTGCTGAAAAAACTGTACTATTACCCAATTCGCCTGGCCGAAGGGAACGCTTTGTCAGGACAAAGGATCTACTTGGGCATCAGAAGAAAAAACATTCGAACAGCTGCATATTTAGAGCCTTCTCACTTTCTTGTCGACGCGACCTGCAGGCTGCAATGTCCAAAGTGTCCAAAATGCACGAGAGAGCTTTTCGTAGTGGTCTAAAAAAAATTAGATATTTCGCTTTCTGCATTTAATTTAGTTACACTTTTTGCATGTGGACGTCATGCAGAAATTTACGGCGGTGCATATGCAGAGGCGATGGGATGTACGCAAGAGAAATCTCCTCATGCCGGGAGCAAACGAGTTGCGTTAATTAAGTAACTACATTGACAAGGGTACCGATCACAACTAGCTCATCCTCGAAATGATTGACGAAATGGTAACGCAGAGCTTAGAGCGTTTGCTGACGGTTGAGGTCATAGTGGGTTGACGAGAAACTAGTCAATAAGGACAATGCGTGCTACTGCTTTTGGCTACTGCATTTGTCCTATCTGAGCTACGTCCGTTTTCCTCATCCTTGTATTGTAGACTTTGTGCTGGGGCACAGTGGCGCATTTTCATGTGCTCGGAACATCCTTGTTTGTTTGTTTTTACTTTCAGCCTTTCAGACAGTGGCCCCAGAATTGCGTTGAAACTTTAATAAAATACAGAAGAGGTATTCGCAGCAGCTTGTGCGGGAACTCGAAGATGATTTACAATGATGGCATTGAATAAAATTCTAAACTGTCTTATAGTAAACGAAATAGAAAGCAGATTTTTAGTATATTCTCACAGAAATAAAAATTACTGGGAAGATAATATGTGGAAAGATGTGGATTTGGAAAGATAAGATGTTGCTATGGTATTCGTGATGTTGTCAGTTCGATCCGATAGATTTTTAGAGTGAAGTTGCTACGTGATGCAACGTCAGCTAATAGTTGTTCTTGCTCCACCGCGTCTTCTTTGTAGGCCTCAGCCAAGATGGCTGATGAAATGCAATTCAAACTTTCAAGCCAGGGCTTGGAGAATTTCAGGATGTTTCTCTGAGAGATAAATGCGAGGCTCCTAGCGGCGACTTTTTGAGACCGCAGTCTACACCCACCGATTAAAACGTTGCGCGAGACATGTTCGTTGTATCGGTGAATGGGACGCCCAGGCCAATTACGCGATACCGGGAAGGAAAGCTGTGGGAACCTAGCGTTGTGAAATGATTAATAGCATCAGGGACATTCTGCTTTTGATGTACGCTGCTAAAGAGACAAGGAACGAAGTGTATAGGACGAAGGTTAGTCAGTTAGTGAGAAAAATATTCTTTTTAGCTACTCTGCATTTGCCTCCCAGTAGACCACTACATAGCGTTGTTCTACATTCGGGGTTGGGTTTTTATAGTGTTGTCATGGCATCTGGATGTTTTAAAGAAAATTCAATCGCTTAGGCGCCAGGAAACATCCCATAAGGAACTTCACGAGAGAGCTGAAATAGCAACAGATAAGAGCACATAAATAAAGAATTCGCGATATCATTTATGCGGATGATGTCTACATGTAGTAGAAGTAGCGCTTGTCCATGTGTCATTGCTTTTTCAGAATTCAATTTTCCACCCTGTGATGCTGACAACGAAGCCAATTCTTATTGCAATTGCATCTTGGCTTCTTCGGCTTTTGCTACTATACAACAGGTGTCCTTGTCCTATGCAGAGATTTGCTCACTGAGTATTAAGCCTAAGGGCTTTTCCGCACCTCTTCTGTCTCGGCAGTTCTGTGAGAGAATTATTCAACAGAAAGGCACACACACTGAAAGCCAGCGCTGCGCCTCCCCAAGCATTATGTTTTCCACAGTGTTGCCTGAAATAGAAGTTGAAGCGCTTTGCGCAGGGCGATATTCTTTGTTGTTTCCTCGAATTCATTGCATACCTCCACCGCTTGAAGTGGTCAAAGTTGTTTAGCTGTTTTCAAAAGCCTCTCGGTGTGCCCATATTCGCCATTCTGGTGTAAGCGGCCTTCGCGCAAGCTCCAGCAGCACTCTTTGTGTGAACGCAATTTGTTGCAGAGAGCTTTGTAACTACCCAAAAGGGTTTATATGACCAAACAATGCGCTACGGAGAGGGACGTAAAAAGATGGACTCAGAGCGCTTACCACGAACTCATTTTATTCATGCGTGCAAGCGGTATTTATGCGCTTGACATTGAGCCGAGCACGCTTACAGTGCTTATATAAAGGATGATAAAATACGAATTTTTCCCATCTGTTCTTTTCTTTTATGGATCGCCCATTCTCCACGAAAAAAAGATAGAGCATCATTTCATTTTTGGAAAGCGGCATTCATGGAACGCTCATGCAATCTTCACGAGTACGCGCAGTTTCGTTTGATATAAGTATTTATTGCACAATTTTGCATTTGCTCCCGACAACCACTCTAAATTTGTGAGACTATGGTTGGCAGGAAGTTTTTCCCCTATGAATGCTATTTTTTGTCCGCTGGTTCCCTCTAGTCCTACGTATAGTCAAGCTCGCCCAATCTTTCGTTTAAATATCTCTCTTTTTACCGAATATAGTACCGGGTGTTTCCGCAAACACTTTCAAAAATTCTCATAAGTAGAATTTTCTTGGTAAAGATATGGCTTTTGCAGCATAGTACTACCAATGTTGGCGGACACCAGAAAACCGGTGAATCATATTAGGTAGTAAACTCGTTCACTAATTTTTAATAATTAACTTTTTAACTATTACAGTTAGGCGCCTAGTTGCAATTAGATATTTGTAGCTGGTCGTTAGTAATACCCATATCAGTTTTCAGAATTTCGAGAACGCAATTACCCTTACCGCTGTGGCTCGACAAAGTTTGGCTGCATCGTGCGAAAAATACATGCGGTATCGAAAGCATGCAGGCAAAGCATCCCCTCCAGTGCACGTAACTAGTCGAAAAAGCCAAATTTTGTCGAGCCACCGCGCCGAGGATAATCGCATTTTCGAAATTCTAAAAACTGCTATGGCTATTACTAACGATCGGCTACAAATATCTAATTGCAACTAGGCGCCTAACTGTAATAGTTGAAAAATTAATTGTTAGAAATTGGTGAACCAGTTTACTACCTAATACGATTCACCGGTTTTCTGGTGTCCGCCAACGTTGGTAATACTATGCTGCAAAAGCCATATCTTTACCAAGAAAATTCTACTTATGAGAATTTTTGAGAGTGTTCGCTGAAACAGCCGGTATTTTCCTTACACCAAATGCACTTTATGCACCACCTCTCCTCTGGATCAGAGAAATCTGACGAGTGACTGTGCTACCAGCCTTTCTCAAAGCGTCCTGAAATGTTTTGTTTTGAACAGCGCACTGAACTAATTCAGGGCAGAAAGTAACGGGACTGTTTTCACCACACTGAAATTTCTTTCGTGGGTGTGCGAAAGCTCTTGCTAGTAGCGTATGGCTGCAACTATACTTCTATGTATGGTCTCTTCGAGCCCTTGCTGAGATAAAAGTGCCTGCCTTTTTTTCTTCGTAACAATTCAATCGGCTACTGTGTCAGCATGTGCAGTGGATTACCTGCGCCGTGCAATCTTTGTGCATGAAAGATAGGCTTTCTTCAGTTGCATGGAGATATGATTTGTTTACAACATTTGTGAAGCCCTATTGACCTACTTTTCGTTTCATAAGATCATAAGGCGCTGAATTGAAGTATAAATCTATTTCTCAGTCCTTGGGATTATAGACTGAGCACTTGTTTAGTTTGGGAAATTTAACGTCCCAAAGTGACTCTGGCTCCGAAGAACGGCGTAGTGGAAAGCTCCGGAAATTTCGACCACCTGGGGTTCGTTAGCATGCACTGACATCGCGCAGCACACAGGCCTCTAGCAGGTACCCTCCATTGAAATGCGGCTGCCGCGGCCGGGATCGAACCTGCGTTTTTCGGGCTCAGCAGCCGAGCACCATACTGAGCTACCATGGCGGCGATAGGGCACTAGTAGCAATTCGGCAATTGTAACGAAGTATCAAGCAAGTTTATGCTGCTGTGGTCGGATAGCTAGCGTGTGACGGCAATTGAGGCTAAAAGTTCCAAAAACTTTAAAGTCTTGGCAGCATTTTCTATGCTCAGGGCTGAGTTGTCTGAAAAAAAAAAAGAAATATTGCGCAAAATGAAAGTTATAAAACACCTGAACTTTTAAGGCGGAGGAAAGCCTTTTTCGGATTCCGGAAAAAAGAGATCACTTAAAATCAGATCGGCGTTGGACAGGAGGAAATTTCTTTTGACAAAAACGGAATTAAGACCGCTAGAAGCTAAAACTTTCTAGAAAATCCCGTTGCTCACGCCCACTGAATTCTGATAGGCAATAGGACAAGCGTTTTGAATATGTGTTTCTACCTACTAGAGCGAACTACTTTGGGGTGGTCATTAATAAAATCCTAACTGGCGACCATAAAACACGAGATTTTTTTTATTGCTTCTTTAAAAGGAATTGACACGTCCTATGTTTCTTATAAGGAAGAGCTTTTTGACGGGTTAGTTGGTAGAGAATCTCTGAATAAACAAGGGGTGCTTAAATGCCGAACACAGGAAGAAGCAAAGCAGACGACAGGACAGAAGCACGACTTCTAACTTTAGCAACAATAATATAAGCCAGGTGCTCTTTTATAGCCGCCGATAAGCAGATGTGGGCTGCAGGTATATGCGAGAACGAAAGGAAAACTAAACCTTCCTGCCGTCTCTAGTGTTTTTTCTGTACATGAAGGAAGCCAGCGCACTCGCCCTGAATTACCGCGACTGCCCCGTAAAACGGGATCGCACGGTGAGAGAAGAAGCTATGCGAGAAGGCTCTTCTGCTGCCTACGGCATCAAGACTGCCAGAACCAGGCCTTGGTTAGCAATTGAGAAAAGAAGGGAGGGGAAAAGAGGGGCTAGTTATGAGGCACACATGACGGGAGACAACAGGCACCGAAACCAAGGAGCATAGGGGATGGGTTCTTTATTAAGATTAATAAGGTAATTATTTTAAAGATAACTGATTACACAAGAGAAGTAAAAGCAGTCACACATTGCTAGTTGGTCTGAGCCCACGACTTCCGAATTTCGCCTCCGGAGCTCTACCAACTGAGCTACATCGTGGGTTCGGATCCTACCGGTGGCATGTGCTTGTTTTTTCTTCTAATTTAAAATAAATTATATTTGAAATAATTACCCGCATAATATCACGTCGGTAGACGCCACAAATATAAAAAGGAATGAAAAAAACGTAGCATCTCCTCTGCTTCTCGATTGCCGTTACTGTAAGCTTCCGCCACATTTGCAAAACCTGCCTCGCCCACGTCTATTACCTTTCCTTGATTTCGAATGCGATATCATTATCCAGCGCTTGTTGCTTTACACATTCCACTCCTTTGCTGTAGGTTAACGTCACACCTTTCATTTTTCTTTCTTTAGGTGGCTGCAATACACACAGCATATTTTGAATCTCTTTTGTTAGCGCTCAATCGCCCACCCTTTAGAAGAGTAGTGGTACGAAACAGCTCTTGAATGCACTCTTTTCTAAAGATACCATTTAGGCGCTTTTTATAGCGTGTGACTCCATGCGAAATGAACTACACCCCGTTGTTATTCTTCCAGTTATTTCACTATATAGCCGAGGTAAGTGATTACTGCTTGCCCTAAGCTCATTAAAACCATTTCCACTTCCAGTACTTCACCGCCTATTGCAAACTGTTTGGCCCTTCCAGTATTATTAAACATCGCATTAGGCTTCATGATACTAAGTTTACACCAGCCTTTCAACTTAGCTTGTTTTAGTCAGTGATCATGTTTTGAAGTTCGTAGCCTGGATTACACAGCAAGACGACGTCTACAGCTAATTGCAGATTACAAATTAGTTCTTATATTTTAAGCCGTTCTTCCCATTCTTCCCATTCTAGTTGTGTGGATGCCTCCTGCAAACACTTCGTGAATAGAATTAGAGGCGTAATATATCCCTTCTTGAAACCCTTCACTGCTAGGATTCCTTTATACTTCACAATTTTACATTCATCTCGTCTACATCCTCGTGCCCATGGTTGCTCTACACCGAGGAGATGCAGCGATACCGCAGAGATAAAGCATCCTCAACACGTGAAGGGTGTTAGCAGTTCGAATTCTGTTCCCGCAGAATACTCAAGTGTGAAGAAAAACTTACAATCAGACCGGACATTGCATCCTCTGAACAGAACTAGATTTGGTCTGCCTGGAAGAAGAGTATACTTGGCCACAATCCTCTTCGTAAATACGCTAAAATATCCATTCTATATATGCTCTTTACAGAGATTAGATCACCGGGACCTTCTGACACTCATATGTTGTCTATAAGGCCATGTCACATGGTCTTTCTTGCGCTGAAGGTTACGTTAGCGCAATTTTGGCATTTTTACATCGACAGGTGCTCGAAACCTTCCCCAGGCAGAGCGGCGTTAGCACCGCAAACGTGAGCGATAAAGGTAGTACTTGGCAATTGATTGGCGATGCGGAGGGCCTTAACTATCTCCACATGTCAATTGGTTCTTATCAGTATGAGTAACCTGCGGTCACTTGAATAAATTCTCATTGGTTAAAGAAAACGTGTGGTAACTGTCTTGCTCTAGGCGTTCCCCTCAACTGCGTCCGAAGGAAGGGAAGAAGGAGGAAGTGAACGAAGGAAGAGTGATACAATGCCCCCGAAGTGGAGGGCCCCGGATAAATTTTGACCACCTCGGGCTTCGGTATCGCGCACAGGCATCGCAGCGCACAAAAGTTGTTTTCAGTATCATCATCACCATCATCATCATCAACCTGACTGCGCCCACTGCAGGGCAAAGGCCTCTCCCATGTCCCTGAAATTAACCGTGTACTTTGCCAGTTGCGGCCACCGTATACCCGCAAACTTCCTAACCCCATCCGCCCACCCAACTTTATGCCATCCCCTGCTACGCTTGCCTTAAGACTTTACATAAATGCGGACGTTGCGGAGGGAGCGCACGAGCCTGGGAAGAAACCATCAGAAAGGAATTTTTATTCCTTGCCTCTTATAGCACCATGAAAAATGTTTCAAAATTGTTCTCAATACTCTTCGCTTGCTTGCGTCCTGTCGAACAGAAGGAAGCAGGTAGTAATCTGGCAAGGTACTTTGAGAGATTACTGCGGTGAACATAGTTTAATCATTACTAGGTTTGCTCAGACCACGCAGTAGAAAGTTAGTCAGAGCTAGCGGAAACAAAGAGCCCCGCAACAACCTCTCTGAAAAGCACTGCCGTGGAGACTGACATATTCGCTACTTTTACTAAATTAATTCATTGTTTTGGCCATTCTTGACATGTAGGGATCGAGTTAAGCATCTTTAACGGTAGCTTTAAGACCAGACTTTTAGTTTGCTGTAACTAACTGCATGTAGCAGCTTAAAGCACCCTGTAACGCGTCGATTTCAGCTTCATTACCGGTTACTTTCAGACCATACCTTTAGTTTGCAGTAAGTGATTGCATGCAGCAATTTAAAGCACCCAGTAGCGCAATTTGTTAAACTCTGTGTATGCTTCAAAAGTAACCATCCGAACTGACTAACATGCTTGTTGGACGGAAATCAATAATAGCTTGTTATTTCTTCCCCTATAAAATGCCTCAATTTCTTTGGCAGCCAGTGGTTGCAAAAGTAGAGTTCGTTAATACATAGATAAGTAACGCAATAAGTTAGTCAACGTCTAGGCGATCTCTTTCCTGCTGTTTGGTCAGTGTTTTCAAATGGCAGTGCCAAATCTCCGCCTTTCCCCGCAAGCGTCGCCTCCTATGGGCAAGCTTGAGGACCCGCGATGAAACGCATATAATACGAAAGGGAAACAATTTCGCTAACGATGATGCAACGTACACAGAGCAGAAATTTGGTTTTTAACTTACTGGATTGTCTTTCACAAGAGCACGAATTTATTAAAAGTCTAGACTTCCTTATCCCATTTCCGAAAACTCTAATTACCGACTGCTCCATAGTTTCCTGTGGCCAAAAACAAAAATGTAGGGCATGTGAGAGATATTGAAAAAGGTCATTATTTCGTTTTTTATGCAGAAAAACTACTGTGTCTTTGAAGTTAGAATTGCTGCTCTTGTAACAGGATTCTCTTTTTAATGTCTCATCGCAGTGGCGCAAGTGCAACTGCCCTGAGCTTGAGTTTACGTTCCGATCGAAACAGCGAAGGTCAGATTTCGATGGCGGCGCAAGGCAGAACCCACGTGTAGGGATTTCGGCGCACGTCAAGTAAACCGGACGACATATATTACTCTAACACTAACTTCTGCGGCACAACTCCTGGAGGAAAGTTCTGATTTAACTGCTCCATAGAACGAAATAGCTAAACGCAAAGCCCTATCTTTTTTCTTCCTGTTTCTGACTAAATTTTGCAACGATGCCGTCCTCCTCTTGGAACATTTTGGTAAAAACCCTTTGTATTATTAGGCATTTGTTAGGCATGACACCGAATTAGCCCTTAGTCGGCAACTTGAAAAGAACTTATAAACGGCTTTGAACCTGACGCCAAACTTGAAGCACAACAAGAGGCCAAAACTGTCGAAATTATTCACATTAATCGTATCCAGCAGAAAAAGCTTATCAGTATTACGCCTGAGCAAACTAAGCAGATTCGTTTTATTCTTCACGAGTTAGAACACTCAGCTGCCGCTTCTACGCAGCTGCTCTAGATGAATTTGTAAATTGTCGCGTTCATCATGATCTTTATTCTTTTAGATCTGCAGTTAAAATGACGCGGTAACAGCGGCGCCGCCACGTACTGCTGCACGATGCGTCGAAAGAATGAAAGTATCGTTTCTATTAGAAACAGCACATTTATAGAAGCTTCTGCACTTGTCCTAATGCGAGAGTGGGCCGACGGGATAGCACTCACCAGGCGAGATATCGGGGGTTTAGGACTCATACATCAGGTGCAGGTGGCCGAGGCATAGGCAGGCCGAAAATCCGGAAAGGCAACAATGTCTTAGTTTCATGGCAGAAATGAAGAAATTAGACCTTTTGCAGTGCTGGACATGGGTTTCTAAAGACTGCACGCAAACTAAAGAAGTTCGTTCCTTAGGCGGCAAAGTCTGCCATATCAAAAGATTACGGGACAGTACTCACTGGCAGATGAAGTGCCGCCCATGCACACACATCTCGGGAAAATAGTGTACGGTCGCGCCCTTGTGCGGAACATGACACATAACAAATCCTTTACAATTCTTTCTTGTGCAACCCTCCGCGAGTGAAGGCTTTTATCTTAGAGTGATTGCACTCCTTTGAGCCGAAGCTCAAGTTTCCCGAAGCCGTGTCAGGTCTTTCGATACGGCCTAGCCGTTACAGCATGCAAATATCCGGTGTGGCGGTCGACAAGCTAGCAAAACTGGGGTAGGAAGAAACCAGGCGTTCGGTGAAGTTCTTCACCGCGGTTTGTGCGATCATGAGGTGCACGCGGTCTGAAAGGAGGGAACCCTGCCGCTAGAAACTAAAAGCTGTAATTTTGACCTTCCTGAAATGATCGAATGAACCTCCCCCACCAAAACATAACGCCGCACAAGATGGTAAGAAAGCAGCCTAAGCGGCCTCATGAGTCGGTCAGACAGAAGAGCGGGAGAACGCTATGAAGCGTCAAGCAGGGGGGGAGGGATCTAACAAAAGAAGCGAGTGACGCCGACAATGCTTTCCAAACGGAAAAGCAGCGAGTGGTAGCAGCACCTCGTGCAGTCCTGTTCACAGAGAAGAAAGGAACGCACGTTTTACATGTCGAAGAAAAGAAGTGGGCGAGGGCCTCGTATGTCCGGGAGCTGGTCCCTGGTCAACGCCCGAGTAGAGACACGATCATATACGAAGCGTTCTGGAATCTCCTACATGGCTTTCCTGAAATACGTGTCATGTTTTAGGCTACTCTCTCCGACGAGACAATTGTGTTATAATGATGATGATGGAGATAGTGCTGGCCAGCTTCATTGGGACAAGTGTTGCTGAAACAAAACACCGCCACTAGTGTTTTCATATTTTCATCGGTTGTTATCGCATTACAACATTGGAATCATTGCTAAGTTAAGGAGACTGTGAGAATACGCTGCGAGTTAACTGCGTGCACAATTATACATTTATGAATGAAGGAAATGGTCATTAAACAAAGCAACGCGTACGGAAATGTTTTTACACTACTTTAAATTTCTGGTGTTAATGAATGCAAAATTGATGGTGTTAATACCTCAATGCTGAGTGATAATTTTAGAAAGTATAACAAACAGCCAAAACCCGTCCATTGGATCCGCACGCACGTCCTCCGGATTTCGCGCAGGCTGCTCTAACAACTGAGCTAGTGCAACGGCTGTCCAACCTTCTGCTTTTCTGTGTATTTTTTTTCTCTGCAACCACATCTTGAAAGTGTTCCCCAGCTCCACTCTTGTCCATAGCGTCAGGCCATAATACGATCTTTATTACCGCTATTGTCAGATTGAACAGTGAGGCGGAAGCTATGCGAGAGCTCTCTGATGTTACCTACGGCATCAAGACTGCTGGAACCGAGGCCTTCGTTAAGCCGCACAAATGTAAAATGAAATCCCGTTATGACCTCCGAGCAACTATCAAGAAAACACGGCAGGTGTCTCGACAATCGATGCATTCAAAATTTAGTGTACAAAACTGGTTAATTTTTTTAGAAGGCATTCTGCAAGATTTATAATGGTTCACTATGCACTACGTGTGCCATGAATTGGGCATCGTGTATGCATTTCAGGATTCAGGAGAAAACATTCAGGTAATTATGACTCCTATGTTCTGATGCGTTTCGTAAACTTTCAACACGGGTGCACTTTACAGTCCCAGGGTATGCTATTTTGAATGCAGTCAATTGCGATGAGTGGGAAGAGAAATAAGTAAAATCATACTGCATATAATTAGAAGCTTGTCGCTAAGAAAGGCTCTACCCCTTCATCGAACAGCTTTTATCTTTAGGCAAACACGGGCTTATACTGTGGAGCTATGGCCCTGGGAGGAACCACGAGGCCGGCTGTAGCTTCAATAGAAATCCATATAGTAAGTGGCTCTTCATATCTCGTTCTCAGGGTCGATGCTTTAATGTATTGGCAAATTGTATTTCAGAGCTCCATGCACTGATCCTGTTGCATAAGATCAATATTCACTCAGCTTAGAGGCCATCCGTTTTCAAATACAGACAGTCTTTGCAGCTTTCAAAGCATACGCCTTGCGAGTAAATATTTTATTAGTAGCGAGCTCAATCCTCTTAGGAGGAGTCCTGAGGCGCGGCCCATAGAGGGTCAGTGTCATAGCCTAAAGGAGGCGAGAGACCCTCTGATCAATGCGTATATAAAAGTCCACTGACATGCTAATCCCGGATTTTGAAGCCGTCATATTACAATGAACTTACTCAGTAAGGTCCTTAGTCAAAGCCGGTTAGACGCAGCAGGCCACAGTGCTCCTTGTTCACTAACTAACTCAAACAGACGAGCTTACAGGAAAATCGGTTTGAACTTTTCAGACTGCTTTACTAACAGACGGGCTTGAGCCTTCCAACACTATAGAACTGACGATCACACAGACTGGATTCAACGCTCCCTTTAAAGTTATATAATTCGATGCGTAGCGAGGGCTTCCACCAACCGAAGGAAATTGTCATTTAACGGCGGGCATTAGACTACCTGATGTTTTTTTTCATACTTTAGAGCCAATTATCTTTCAGTTAAAAAACAATGACTACACCACGCAGTGCCTTTGAAAATTGTGCTCTGGTTTGTCCCCCCTGTGTAATGCCCCCAGTGGGCCTTAGGGTATTTGAATAAATAAATAAATAAATAAATAAATAAATAAATAAATAAATAAATAAATAAATAAATAAATAAATAAATAAATAAATAAATAAATAAATAAATAAATAAATAAATAAATAAATAAATAAATAAATAAATGTGCACCATATAATTCTCCAAAATATACCAGCCTCCATTCCTTGGTTTCGGAAAAAAAAAGATGGAAACGAAACGTCTCGGTACCGTAGCCTTGGCCTAGTTGTTTCAGCATCTACCTCGCATGTTGGATGTGCGGAGTTCGATGCCCAGTGCTGCCGAGTACCTGCCAGCGATACAATGGGTACAAGCATTGCTCTGCTCTCTTGCTCTGCTTATTTAGTGCGAAATGCCTGGAATCGCGTCACTGACCACACCTTGAGTAAACACAAATACCTTGCGCCATGGCGCTCTTTGCTCGCAGATGCCTTTACGCCAAAAAATTCAACATCATCATCATCCTTGGCATCAGTGACTGTCTTCTTCTATGAGTTGTATATCACATCAAGCCCCCAAGGTCTGTACCTTTCTCTGCTAGCATATATTGCATTTTTCGAGAATATATAGCCTCCTCAATAGAACAGTCTCCTAAGTGCAGCTTTCATTTGTTTTGTGTCTTCTCTGAAGGCCTTCAAGACACCAAGGCTCGACGCTGCAACTGTATAGCTTGGGTTTCACCTCACACAGTGGCGAGTTTTCGGCATAAACGCTGACGGCATGCCGGCGACGCAGTTATATAATGCCAACGAATACAACTTGTAGCGCCATTGCTTCTTCAAGCGCGACAGCACCGCAGACGCTTCGATGGCGCGGCAGCCGACAAGCTACCCCCTAAGACTTGCCACGCCGCCTTCGCCTATGGCCGCGCTAACTCCTCCTAGAACGAAGCATTGACCGAGCTTTCCTTTATTCAATGTAATTTTTTTCAAAACAAACATAACTGACCAAAATTAACATTCCCTCGAAATAGTTAGCCCATCAAATGCTGCATGGGTATAAACAAACGTTTTCATCCTCATGGAGACGTAACTGCGTAGTCTAGCGGCCTAATCCCACTCTGCACTAGTAAAGCGCTTCTGAGACTCCACTTGCGCTACCTCCCTGTATATTTTGTTGCAGGAAACAGTACAACCGGTAGTTTTTTTTATATTCGCAATGCGGGTGTCATAACAGGTAAACTAGAGCGCAGTTTTGAATTTATCGGTTCGATCAGAGAACGCCAAAATAATGTGTTTTATTGATCAGTGTTCGCATTCTTTACAGTGCAATAGTAATATTAGATTCACGTAAGTACACTTTGTCTATGTAGTACACAAAACAGATAATTCTCCAAGGACGCGTAAAAAAAGACGACCTAGTTTGAGAGCCCTCGGTGCAGAATTCTGTATCAGTGTGCCTTAAAACACAGGCGCATATTTCTGGCTTTGTTTTTATACTGCAGGTTTTAAGGGTTTGCAAAGTGTATTCAGAGCTCACAAGTGTCCATTCAATCTTGAAACTCAGGTTCAAATATTGACGTAAGTAAAACATGCGAATGTAATCACGTGTTCGTTCAGGTTCGATTTTATTTTGAGGGCTTTTCTGACCACTAGCTGAGGTGCATACAGCAGTACGCTCTATGCAGGATCTCATCGTTTAATTATTTTAGAAGTGTTCTTCCGGGACTTTGCCCTGATGTATGTGTTTTCGAAACGAAATAAAAAAAACTGAGCTCGTTTGAGCCTTTAACTATGCCGTTCAAGTTAAAAGTGGCAACTTTCTGCTCGATCTGTATTAAAACGGCGTACTCAGTTCGCAATATTGAAACGCAATTAACTTCGAATTCAGCCCGATCCGATATTTTGGAAGTGTCGAAGATAATTTTACAGTTCTAATAAACTGGAGCCGAGAGGTGATCTCCTCCTTGTTTTGATGAGAACTCTGAAATACAGGTTAACAGGTTAACATCCCTGCCTTTCCCTCTCTCTCTCTCTCTCTGAAATACAGGATATTCTACTCGCGCTTTCAGTTGTCGTAAAATATATGGCTTGGCAAAGCGACTAAGGAGAATAGAGTTCCTGGGCCCAGCGCACTTGGAAGAGCAGCCCTTTTCTTTTTTTCACTTCCAAGCGCTTCGAAATTGGGACCCGGACCATAAAGCTCGACTATTTCGCTTCCGCTGTCCATTATAACACAGCGTCGCACTATTGCAAATTTCAAATATACGAAAACATTTAACTGCCCTATTTCGTTCGGTCTGAATGACGCTTCGCGCGCTATACAAAATGTACTTGTTCACGCGAAAACTCCTTATTGAGGCACATCTTTGCTAGGTTTACAGCGCTCTCGAACATATAACGACCTAAATTTGCAAATAAAGGCAGGTATTTCTGCATGCCATTTTGTTTCTTCAAGTGCAAGTGTCTCAGTTGTATGAAACTCTTTTAGTTCATTTTTTTTTCAATTTTATTTAGCCATGTGCCCTATCCCATCATTATTTCCTGTTGCAGCTGTGCAAGTTTGTTTTATTTTCAGCAGTTGCTTTGTTTTCACAGCTTCTATGCAGCCGGAAAAAAATTGTCGCATACTTTTTACCTATCAAAAGATGAATGAAGAAAACACAAGAAATTAATAGCCGTCGACGACTCACCGTTGAGATGAGTGTTCCAGAAATAAGCATTATCGGGTCTATCGCTGGGGATAACGGTTATGACATCACTAAAGTAGGGTTCCGTGACGGAAGGCAACAGGCGCTGAACTGAAGGATCATTGGGGATGGCCTGTTTGTAGTTTTTTCAATGGGATATTTAAAAAAAAAGCAGTAGAAATACCCACATGCCGCCGGTGGGATCTGAACCCGTGGCAGCGGAATTTCACCTCCGGTGCTCAACCAACTGAGTTGCGGCAGGGGCCCGTCCTATCCGCTGCTTTCAGGGGTATTTATGCGCAGTGTAAATGAAAATTGAGAGTGTTTACTAGCTCCGACCTCGTATACGGCGGCGGACGTAGTACGTCCTGTATTACCGCGAGTGCATGTAGGAACGTGGTCGAAAGGTGAGGGGGGAATCTGGGTAAGAACCCTCTTATGCTACCTATGGCATCAAGACTTCCAGATTGGAGGCCTTCGATGAACTATTCAGAAGACAAGGGGATGGAAAGAGGTGCTCGTTATGACATACATGACGGAAGCCAACAGTCACCGAAACCAAGGAGTCATGTCTCTCTTTTGTAGTTTTTATCAATTGGAGATTATTTTCCGAGATTAATTAGGTCTTCTCAATTTCGGAGGTGGTTTTGTTCAGCACGTGGTCGTTTTTATGCGAAGCATATTACTAGAGCTACACTACAGCCCGTCGAGCGTGGCGGTGGAGCTACCATTGACCTTTAGCGTGACCACGTGACACCACGTGACAACATGACGTCACAGCAGAGGAGAGATGGGCTGCCGGCTCGCGCGGTCGGCCGCGGCGGTGGAGGCTCCACATCAGAGGCGCTGCAGCTGACCACGTGACGCTACAGCAGCGGTATAAAGCTGAGCTTGCCTCGCTCTCCGGGTACTTACGAGGCGGCCAGGTGTTGGGATATCGCCTAGAAGCAGGGCTGATTTGAACGAGAAGCGAAAGCTTCAGCGTGCCACAGAGACCGATGAAGAGCGGGATGAACGTCAACCAAGGAAAGCCATGTATTACCAAGCCTAGCCATCAATATGCTTCGCATCTGACTAGGCTTAACCTTAGCTAAGCCTCAGCCATTTTTTCGTCTGCTTTTCTACCGGAGTAATATCTTACATGTAAGCAATCACAATGGGCTCACGAGCGAAGTTGTCATTATTTGGATGAATATATAGTTTCAGAACATAAACGACATTTTTTCAAGAAACACGAGTTCTGCTGTGACGGACGGATCACAGGGTCCGGTCGAAGAATACTGGCGCGTTAGTTCCCGTTGTGCCGTGCTCATTTCTGGGACAGATGAGCAAACAGCTCAGCTGTGCATTGCTTGGCGCCTGATGTGGGTTGGCAGAACGCGGCAGAGCAAGCAACCGCTGTCCCCGTCAGAAGACAGCTTTACTAACAGGGTGCGGTAAATGCGCTCAGCAGGATAACTACGAGCGTACGGTAAACATGTCTAAGCAGGTACGGTTACGGGACAAACGATATCGCGTTATCGTACTGGCCGTGCACATATCCCGCTGTGATAAATCTCTATTATTATGAAGCCGGATGTTAGGAAATTCAATGAGCCTCGGTTTCTCGATTTCTGTGTTGTGTCGTTATTATGCTTATTTGAATGTGAATTGTATTAACATAGCGTCTTGTGTCCTCGGTCGATGTTATGATGGTAGCTCTTGAGTTCAGGGCTGCTTCGAGCATAGGAAAACATATATTTCAAACTTTACTGACGCTCAAAGCGGAGTAAAAACAGGCACCATGGATGCAGCCTACGTTTATTCAACAGTCCTTAACTGAATTCATCAAGGCAGAGAATTGAGGGATAGGCATCGCTCATTAACTAATGTTCTCTCGACGCTGGAATAAAAATATTGACTACTTTTTTGCGCACCACAGAGGCGCACACGCTTGCTCACCTTTTGATAAGCCAAGCACAGAATTAAAAGCAATACTTCAAATTATCTACAATTCTTTATTTCTATCCTGTCCATATTCTTACCAACCTATTGTATTTTATTCTTATATTGAATTCCTCTGCGGCCCACAAAAGTGAAATATGTCGAGACATTTTTGGCCTAAATTGCCGCTCCATTTACTCTGGATAGTAGATTGATGAGCAACCAAAAACGCTTGGCGCTACTTACGTCCAGCATCCACCACAACCTCCAGTTTCCCATCCGAAGGTTCGTCGGTTTCTCTCAGACTTTCCGCTTCTTCATAAAACGCGCACCTAATAAAAATATATATTTGAGTGAGACTTGATTTAAGATCAGCGTCCTGACTTATGATCGGAAATTGTGATGGCGAAGGGGTTTCAATAGCCTCGCGTATCCCTTTTATGAAAAGAGACACTTTGGATGGCGCTTACTCAAACATTTATGAATCGGCTGTTTTGAATTTTTTTTTGTCTTGCATACCGCCATAATTTGGACAAATGCTTACGGCGTTATAGCTTGCATGACTGCCATCACACGCCGAGTCGCGCTGTATACACAAAAGTCTCCGCCATAACACCGAACCTTGATTTTTAATATTTGTGGGATATAGTTGGTGTGAATTACGAAAGTAACTTTTTAGTCATGTTTTCATTGAGGAGGAAAAGCGGGCCATGGTTATCACCATATTTGCGCGGGATCTCACAATTATCTGCTTTTTTTTCATAATATGTGTTTAAAATATCCCGTTTGAGTTAAGAGGGTCTCGGCAGTGGCGGCCAATAGATTGGGCTAATAGCATGTGACGCAGAAAAGAAGCGTTTGTCAACCATCGACAAATGCCTGGCTCATTAGCGCAATGTTTTGTCATTTCTGCTAACGCTTGGATATTTTGAACGTCATAATTTTCGCTCATTCACCTCTCATTCCAAGATACGCTATTTCTATCTTTATTCCGAGACTAAATTTGTATGCTGTAGTTTGTACGTTGGGCGAGGAATTCGAATAAACTGCCGACGTTTAGTGCGCGTTAGAACTAAATGTGAAAGTATGGGCACACATGTGTGCAGCATGCTATTTTGAACTTTTCACTGATGTCTAGGTGCAGGCGCAGAAATATTACTGGGTAGCATTCTGGTCCTCGCCAGGAGGCACACCTAATATGTTTTATTTCGCAGTTTCTGCAAAAAAAGCCGTTGCAAGAATATATTTTTGTGGCATTATTTTAAAACAGAGAGCCCATAGAAAACTTAGCTACGTTATTTTTTTGCGAACCAAATATTTACCGCCATTTGTGTGTGCACAAGAGTCGCCTTCGGGTGCACCACGTACTTCATCTAACCGATTTCATATCGATAGCATTTCTGGCAGTTTCAAACAAAACTAATTTTGTTATTAGAGTTTTTTTTGGCTCGAGGAAGATGTTTTATACTCTTTCTTTATTCACTTTTCGCACACTTCAAATAGCCCTTAAATATCTGTTGCTGTTGATCTGAAGCCATCAAAAGTCGCAACGGCACTCCAGACATGACCTCTAGCAGGCGAATTCGCTTTCACTGAACGTATCTGCAGCGGAGTGAGCTAGTGAAGTTAAAGCGAGTCCGGTTAATGACTATCGCAGTATATGTCTGTTCTATAGTAATGTTTAACTGGAATGGACTGCTTTAAGTTGGAATATCGTGTTCTTACGCCCCCAGGAACTATTTCATATAGATCCTTGCTGTTTCCTCCTTACTGGAAGCTGAGTCGTTTGCTCTGTAGGCGGCCCTATAAAGCGGGGAAATAGTTGACAGCACTCCACTCGAGCAACGGACGTATTCACTTTCAGAAGAGCTGATTTAGAAGACTATAACTGCAATGCAGTTGTTTCGCCCGAAGAGCTGTCTGCCCTGTTTCACTCTCTGTCTTTGCCAGAAAATATCACTGTGGCACCAAAAAACACAGAAAGTCTACCTCAATGTCCGCATATTGTTGGTGTCCTGCTCTTCAAAAAACACAAATATGGCAATGGAAGATACAAAGCGTCAGCGTTTACCCTTTGCCTTTCACAGTGAGAGAACGCTCAGAAATTGTTGCTCCAGCTGTATATAATTTCTCCTTAAAAAGTATTCAACCGCAATAGTACTACCAGTAAGTGCAAAGTGTAAGAAAATTCAAAATCTTTGAACATGGGCGGATTGGGTTTCGTGATTATATTGAAAAACATATAAGGTACATAAAGTTCAATCAAACTTTTTAAAGCTCCCCAAAAGAGATAAAGGTCATTTCGAGCATCCAATATCTAATCGACATATCAAATGTTAACGCGTACTGCGCCGGGAGAAGGGATACAAAGAAAAGCTGAAAATGGGTTTAATAGGCGAGCACCTATGGTACAGATGCCAAAGTGCAGCTGAGCTTACATCATAACATTTTATTCATAGAACATCATTTTATTGTTTACAAGTAATCATTTCAAAATTCAAACTCAATATGATTATTTATCTTTGCCACCAAGTTCTGAGGGATCTAAACCGCAAAATATACCTCTGCGGTTCAATAGATGAAGGGATTTCGCTAGCAGTTAGCTTACATTTCTACCGGGTAAAATTTTGTGAGACCTCATAAAAATGTGGCTCAAAATTAGGCTTGCTTTTTTGAAAGAGGCATGAGATAAAATGTGTGATCAGAACCACAGGTTCTACCATTTTAGAAGCTCCCTGAAAACATCGGGGTTTGAAATCTTGCCCCTATCTGCGCCAAAAATCGATGAGATAGACTGTCATGCCCTCTGTGACGGACAAGCTAAGTCTTCAATGCTGCTCAAGACATTAATAAAGAGGGCGAAAAAATGCTGGATGACAGCGACAAGTGGCTACCTTATTCACAGGGGCGCCACCATCGCCGGTCTCCACGAAGTGTACATGAGGAATGGTTCTATTTCGAAGCGCAGTTTTGCAAATGGATTGATCAAAAAGCTCCGGTTAAGGAGGTAGTTAATAAGGAGGCGTGCGGTCTGACTATTCTTTCAAGGGTCCTGAAAGTATCTAACATTTCCGAAATTATACAAAGGAAGCAGAAAAAGTGAGCTGAACAAAGACTTGAGCTTGCTGCTGTTTTTCGATATATTTGGAAAGATTCGCATACAAGTGATTGAGACACGGCATTTGTCTTTTACGGGATTGCTTGCTGGAGAAACGAGTGAGGACAACAGCGTGGCTATTTGTCAGAACACGAAACGAGGTGAATACCGCGATGGGAGTGAGGCAGTCAGGCTTTTTAGCGAGTAATGTTTCTAGGAGAAATTTGTAAGAGTAAGTGGCGATGAACCTGACAAAGCTATAAAAAGAGAAAGTGGGCTACGTGTTAAACACACTGGTTTAGTCGCACCCAGAGCTGCAAGACGGAGATGTCTATGTGAACAGAAAAGGCAGATTATATGGCTCAATTGATCCAAACTCAATCCATTCATATTTTCTATCTCAAAACATTTATGTTATTTAATTCCCCTTAAGTGTTTGATATCTCTTGCCTTTATAATATATACGAAGCCCTGCACTGTGCGCGTTATATTTGCGCTTTATATTTCCTGCGCGTTATATTTTTCCTTCTGGTTGGCTTTGATGCATGTATTTTGAGATTATGATGCATTTGAGAAAAACCTATAACTGATAAAAACCTTATGACCAGGATATAGTAATGAGCACACAGTAGGCGCGCTGTTTAATGCAATACACAGTTATACATTTTTTTGTTAGTTTGTTTTATGGTGGGCCTAGAGTTATGCCTGGCTGCTGTTATTTTAAGCCATTGATAGCTGAAAGGTTTTCAAAAGCAACAAACGGTATGAAAACTGCTGTTTCCACGTGCTTAGTTTCGTTCACAAGTGAACAACGCCTCAGATTCCAAGTTGAACGATAAATCATTTCTCGAGATCTCGCATTACTCCTTCTTTCTTGACAACTTAGATTGTCGGCATCAGACAGTGATGTTTTCTTAACTCTCGGTCCTTCCGCTCCTTTTTTTTACATCTGTGTGGTTTCTTTACAACTTGCTTCCAGAATGAACTGCCTTGGCCATTTCTTGAACAATGTCTGTGATTTATACTCCCGTAGTGTTTATCCTTGTCGCCTTTTCTGGGCTACATATTCTGATTTCTATCCTGCCCTTTGTCTGTTTCTGAGCTCCTTCAGACAGTACCCAAATTACCGCTCTTTGCTGCTGGATAATTTTAATTCGATTTTTTTTAATAAATTCTTTGGGTACTGTCTACTCTAGCCTTTTATTTTGTTGCCAAGTTCTTTCCTCACCGAACTCATCTTTCGTGCTCCTTGGCTCATTTCTACTGTGAGGTAACAAAATGAGGAAAACTAAATGGTGCCGAGAAAAGCTTGAAAAGGAAAGGAATCATGGCTGCACTATCCTCTCTGGGTTACAACTCAAGTCGAACGCAAATCCCAGCTTAAGCCCAGTCACAGGCAAACAAACACCCACGCATCTTCCCGGTCATACATCGACTTAGACGCGACCTTGGGATGTTTGCAACAGTGCTTAGTTTCTTTCCTTATTCATGTGGATGTTAATGCCAAAGAATAAATTATAAAGCAAGCAAAGGTCGACGAAGAGTCTAAATGAAAACAAAAAAAGCGAGTTTGGCCTCAAGGCCGTCTATCAAAGCGGAGAGTTGTTGCTTAAGAAGAAATAACATGAATAGCATAACGAAAGAAGTTAGAAGAGCTTCAGTTTACAGTCTTGCGCTGCCTCACATGCAATCGTTTAATAATTTTTTATTTTGGTTCTCACAGCCTTGTAATAGAGCATTAAAGGTTAGTATGCACAAGGCATTTCTTTGCTCGTAGTAAAGTTTTAAGACAAGCACAGTGGATCTGCTACAAAGCCACCTCTTTCTTCTTTTTTAATTTTGGCTCATTCTTCTTCAAAACATTCGTCTCTATGGCACAGTTGATCGAAGAACAGTTGTTGTCAGGCTAGTTGGTTGGGCATAGCATTTGGAAATCCGCAAAACCGGCGCATTAAAGACAGCCGAGAAGAAGAAGAAAGCTTAGGGATGTCCAAACGAAGTAGCAACATTTTCTGTTTCAGCAACGCTCTATTATTAATTCTGCGTCAGAAAAGCGCTTTTTCTTTTTGTTTGGTGTACTGGTAAGGAGTCCGTCAGAAAACCATTTAAAATGGATGCCTCTTTCATTTCTAAACTTAAACCTGGAAGTTCGTCGCCTTTTCTGTTCGGTCTTGATATCCTTGTGCATTCCGTTTACTACACTCGATCTTTAAATCCCACTTATAAATCACCCCCCTGTGATACAGCATAAACAGCATGCAATTAAGTATGGTTCTGTTTTTGTATAAGAGCGTAACACTAAACTTCTTATAGATAAAATATCAAGAACTGTGCATACATACGGTCGGCCTGAATATATGGAATGTTCCTTGGACGTGCTATCATAGCTCAGGTGGGATGCAAATCTAGGAAAGCGGCCGATGTCTTTAATTATTTAGAAAAAAAAACAAAAGAAGCATGGGAAGCAAAAAGTTTGGAACTTCAAGAAGTATAGCAAAATTAGGTCTATTTCTACTCTGTGGAAATTAGATCGTTGTTATCATCTTTAGAGCTTACCTTAAACTGTAAAAATTGCAGTAGATTAAATAACTAACCAGACTCAACAAGAAAGCAGTGTTCTTTAAATGAAGTCTAGAGCCATGCTCTACTTGTACCCAATTATGTGTGTCCTGTAGTTGCACCCCATGGGATGCAGGCTCTCGGTACCTCCAGTACTGAGAGTTGCAGCGGAACATATCCCCGCTTATGTATGTAACATAGGTCAATAACAATATAGAGTTCGTTTTCTTAAGGGTACGCATGTTTTATAATCAGCAATATACATGAAAAACAATGCACGACAGCTAGACCAGACGCTCACCTCCAAACGTATTTTTAATGAAACATGCCCTGATGTCCCAGATAATAAGAAACAGGCATTTTCCTCAGCAGTATAAGTGGAAAATATGCTTGGAAGTTTCTGCTTTCAGTGCCTTCTCTGCTTAAAGCTTTGCTTTTCTCACTCATTTCGGTTTCCTAATGAAAATCTCCGAAACTATCAACATAAATAAACTCTCCCCTTGCTGTGTTTGCATCGCATTGGTTGAGTTTTAGCGCCGTTGCATCCATTCCCTTGTATTTTTGGTACTAAGAGAAGCCCTTCTATATTTCCCGCTAAACTAAAGGACGCATACGCTTGTGATAGTGGTTCATGTGTCCAAGACAACTAGGGATATTCTGTGATGGAACAGCGCAAAACACAAGGACAAGAGACAAGCGTTGACTTACAAATCATTTTTATTTCGAAGAAACACTTGCTTCTGATAACTTTTTCACCTTCTCAAAACACATGCGTCACAGCCATATCGTTCAAGCGTTCTGAAATGGCAACCTAAGATTTGTAATCACAAAAACTGCGCTGCATACTCAGAGATGAAATACTTTTCGAAATTCGTGAAACTGAAATGCATATAAAAATAGTGGACCAAAGTAAAAGAGACAGCTTCAAGTTTTCCGGTGTAAAAGCAGTATCAGTACAACATGGCCGACCTTTTCTTCTCCAAACATCTCAACATTCGGACCTTACGTGGTCCGAGCACATTACG
Organism: Amblyomma mixtum; assembly: GCF_055824585.1. Classification (NCBI taxonomy): domain Eukaryota; kingdom Metazoa; phylum Arthropoda; class Arachnida; order Ixodida; family Ixodidae; genus Amblyomma; species Amblyomma mixtum. The sequence goes on from NC_143012.1 coordinate 51,022,476, forward strand.
AAACTGGCAGCTGATGCTTCGAAATCACTAGGGTTTATCAGACGGCACCTTGCTCCTTCCCCACCTTCTATCCGGAAACTAGCCTACAATACTTTCGTCCGCACTAAACTAGAATGTGCCTCTCCTATTTGGAACCCACACCAAGCTTACTTAATGGAGACTGTAGAAGCTATTCAAAACCGTGCAGCCCGCTTTATTTCATCCGACTATCACACCCACTCTAGCGTTACAAATATAAAATTGTCTTTCGACATAGAGCCTCTGGTGCACAGGCGGAAAATTGCCCGTTTGTCATTGTTCCACAAACTTTACCATTGTTTTCCATCACTTCGGGACTCCATTTTGCTTCCGCCCCTCAGAACTTCGCTCCGCCTCTTCAACGCCATGAGCATTCTACGCGTTCACGGCTCCACTAACACATTTAACAAGTCTTTTCTACCTGCTGCCATCGAACAATGGAATTCATTACCCGAGTTCATTTTCATCGAACGTGATCCATCTAAGTTCCACTAATTGCTGCTGTCGCACTTAAAAGCCTGATGTTGATTATTCTTCTCTTTGTATTTAACTACCGTTTCATCGTTTCATATATGTTTGGCCACTCTCTGTGATGGGTTCATGTACATTTTTTTCTTTATATCCTGCCAGTACATGTATATGGCACTGATTGTGACCTGGTGTAATTTTTGTTAATGTAACGCCCCTCCCCCCCCCCTCCTTATGTAATGCCCCACCACCCAGGGGTCTTTAAGGGTCAATAAATGATGATGATGATGATGAAATCTTCAGCTTTCTGATGGCGCTGGTAAAATCTGGCAGACTCAATTGAAAGCACTGAAAACATACTAAGGAAAAAAATGTCGAGTTTTGTTGATTTATAGTAAACTCAGCAACGTGATTAAATATCTAAGAGTATATTAAAACAATATCTGCGTTGACCCTTCAAGCTCAATATATGGCCTTGTTGTCAGTGGTTATGCGTTTATTGGCATTCCACCAGAGAAGTACCAGCTTATTCTGACGTCGTCGGAGACTAGTGTTGCTTGAAGAGCTTTGTATTTGAAGAAGGTACGTTCTCCTTAAGTATATGACACCCAACTCTATAACAAAGATCTAGACTATTTCATACTATCTTTATGCTAGCTGCCTTGATAACGTTTCTACACCTCTTAAGTAGAACGTTTTTCAACTCTGAGCGACAGGTATAAAACTTGGGCTGCCTAACAGAAGCCCTTGTCTCTTTCGCTTTTACCTCATCGCCCTTTTAATTAACAGAAGCGGGAAGCATAAACTAACAAAAACTCCGAAAGCACTGGTGTAAAGCAGTAAGTATTTTATTTATTTATTTCAGAGGTACTGCCAGCCTTCGCAGGAGGCCTTTGGCAGGAGTGAGCATACATTGTGAAGAAAAAAAAAGCGCGACAAGACATGATAATGATAACAGTATAATGCATCAAAGGTATAATGCATGCAGGTATAATGCATCAAAGGAGCGCTGCCCGGCAAAATGTAAAATTAAGTAGACAGTTAGAAGCTCTAGGCCCATCGGGCAACTTGTACCGAATAGAGCCAATTTCAACAGACAGAATAAATAACAATAATAATCCCATGCGAAAACAATATTTGGACGATCAGGAATCGTTTGTGAAATGCCGGGGTTCCTGGCCAGTTCACAACTGGAGACTTCTATGGTGCGTTGCCCTGGTTCACTCTGCAAAGCAGCTCATTAAGGGGGTTTGGAGAGACCATAATTGCACACACTGGGTTATTCCCGTCGTTAAACTCGACTATTGCCTGGATTGTGGAGGGCAGTGCTCGGCTATAGCTTGCCAGCGTTAACAAGCAATAGCGAAGTATGGCTTGGCAAGGCTGAGTGAAATAAAATCTTCTGAGGCAGTAAAACCTTGATCTTCCCGCATTTTTTATGAGAAAAAAATCTGTTTTCTTAGTGCAATGATCCTACCAAAGTATTCGTCCGTTTTGTGGTAACATTTAGCATTGCATTATTCTGGCGCACTTCAGGAGGTTACTGTAATGACCAAAGGACGTACAGGAAGCTTATCACGACAAAGGAAGGCGGCAGGATCAGAACAACTACGAAATCCACAATCCTCATTTGATGTTTCGATAGCCTCTTGAGTTACCCCCTTTTATTCGTTTAAGTGTTCCTAAAATGCTCAATGGCCTTCTAATTCCCATGTAGAGTTGCCTGAAAAGTTGAAACAGTTCTTGAGTTCGCCGCCAACCTTTTAGAAAATTTTCACTTTTTAGATCTTGTAACGGTTAGTGACCTTTGCTCTCAGAAATAAGGTCCGCGATCTTTACTCTTTCTCCCCATTAAAAACTGGACACTAGGCTTTCATTTCAACCAAGTTAGAATTAATCTCGCCCCAGGGCATCTCTTTTACCACTTTCCGGACGTGAAAAGTGAAATAATGGTTACTTCTGCCATTTTCTGATGTTTTCTAATAATCGGTGTTGAAGCGTATTCGAAAGCAGAAAAGGGAGGGGGGTAGGGGAAACTTTAGTTTGAAATAGTCTGTGGCCTCGAAGAAAGAAGCAAACCAAACTAAGATAGGCCGCATTACTGCATGGCTCTTGCGTAGAAATAAAAGCAGCCAGTCTATAACAAACACTTTTTAGTACGCTGAAATCACCATCGCTTCCAATTTCGGTCACTTGAGTGTAAACTCAGCAGCTGTTTAAAAAGGCGAAAACTTATTTCTAGTTGTTGTTGACAATGTTTAATGCTCTGAAGTTTAGCATAACGCAGAGATTTATGAACTTAGGCAGCCTTTTCTTTAAGGAGCTGCTCTTGATCTACACATGATTAAGTATAGTCGGTTCAAGTATACGCTAAGAGCCGTGATTGTAATCGTAAAAAAATAAGGAAAAAGCGAAGTCTTCTCGCGGTCATATTTGCCGCCTATAAAATTTGAAGACTTTTTCAAGGACAGCACACACTAGACGAATATTTATCCGCGTACGTGTCTAAAATAAAAGACTCGATTACCCGACGTTCACGGTCGCTGAAATAATGCTCCGGTGACACTATTTACTGTCCTCCGTGCCGCATAAGCTGCATGTGCCGTAAAATTTTCAAGCCGAGGCAATGAAGAGAAAGCATAAATTACCTAACCACAGTAAATCCCCTTTACAGAAATCAAGCATAGCTGTGTTTGCTCTACCTGCGCACACCATATCGTTTTCTCTTTTTTGTGTCCAGTTACTGGCCCCATTGAAGATATTTTGAGTACCATTGCTCGTAGTAATCATTTTGAAAATGCAGTCCAAAACCTGTACAGGTTTCGTATACGATTACCTCGAAGCCAATATTTAATTTATTTTAAAATGGAATGGATGTTTTGCATTTTAAGATCGCTGAAACAAAGCTGAGAAGCAAAGTTTACTACGGCCGCAGCTAAATACAGAAATCCCTCTCAAAACTGACGACTGATGATGTTCTTACTGCAGTAAAAATAAAGGCGCCAGACCATTGTAATAGTACTAACTGAACAATACACGTCGGTTAAAATACTGCCAGTGCCCCAGCGACCAGCAAGCGGTGTAGTGTGCAGCGGTTAGGAATGCGTTTGAGAAGTGAGTACGACCGATGACTCCCGAACAAAATTCTGGAGGCGTTTAAAGAATGGCGTTCTGTAAGTGTAATAAAACGAAGTTAAAGCAAGAAAATGAAAAGTCGCCGAAGCCTGCCGAGCGATATAACTTTCGCAAGTTTGCCCGCCTGCTTCACAGATGTGCCAAAAAAATTGCCATTTTTTCTTGGCGGTCCTCGTGTCAGTACCCACTGACGGAAGAAATTTTATGAGGAGCACCAGTATATATTTATAGTTCATTCCATTACATTGGCGTTAGGAAGAAGCTAGAATGCCAAATACCCACCGTGCTGTAAGAAATTGCAGAGAATTATCGGCGTACTTGTATTGTGCTGAAGTTAGTGTTTAGCTCTTGAGGATGACGCCGGCGCCCAAGCTTTTTTAGTGAGCAAGAGGTCTCTATTTTGCTACTCTCTCCCCTATTTCAGCCCTCTTGGCATTTTAATGGAATTTGATTTCTAAGTTTTTTTTAGTTCTCTTGTTGTCGGCATCCGAAAAAGCATGTGTCCCAGCCGGTAAAGAATAACCTTCTTGTCCGCAATGTGCTGCTCAATGCTTTCGTTCTCTCGTTCCTATGCCTTGAGCTTGTGTGACATCGTTCGATTAATAAGAGCTTTCCCAAAAATGCATCTTCTCTGTCCAAAATATTCCAGCACAAAAACCGAATACGACCAGGAAAGATGACTTTTTGCGGTATAGTTTTCGTGCTTTTCTTAGGGCATCCCTGCTTCTTTTCCCAAATATCATAAGCTATTTGAGGAAAATGCTTAGCCAGCATCCAGGGAGGCAACGGCTTATTGAGCACACCCAGAGTCAATTAATTACTATGCTAGTGTGAATAGAGTGGCACTTGTCAAAAGCAGCCTGACTACAGATTATCGGCATCTTCACGGAAGGACACAAAACAGAGGCCTAAGCTCATTTAAGCTCCTCAAATTAATGCATGACAGTTTCGCCACCACGCTCGAGTAGCGGTAGAATATCGGTGCGTCATCTATATACTCTTTTTGTCAGATATCAATAGGCAGGCTTTCACAGAATGCTTATGGGAGTTTAGCGTCCCGAAGCGACTCATGCTGTGAGGGACGGCGTTGAGAAGGGCTCCATAAATTTAGACATCCTGGAGTTTTTTAACGTGCACTGACATAGCAGAGTACAGGTATCTAGAATTTCACCTCCTCCGAAATTTGACCGTCGCGGCCAGGGTCGAACCTGCGTCTTTCGGGTCAGCAGCCGAGCGCCATAACCACTGAGCCACGGTAGATCCCTGGTTATCCTATCCCCTTAACATCTACTTTCTTTTAGAGCGATTCTGTGGTAAGTACATGGAATAGAAGGACAAACTGCCCTTACTCCTTCCCCCGCATCGTACACAATGCGCAATGTTGTTCATTCACACAGTATCTCAACATAACTTCAGCCGCTTTCTGCGTAGACGCCAGGAAAGTTAACGGATACAGCCGAGCAAACTTGTACAAGACAACAGAGGTAAAAGTCTGTGGTGTGACCAGCGTTTGGAGAGAATTATTTGTGGAAACGACAGCTCTCCTTGTTGATGATTCTCCATTAGATTTTATTACTTTATTTTGTCCTATTCGTTGTCTTTAGTGTACTTTATTGTAAACTTATAGTTTTTGTCCTTCTTCTACCTGCTACAGTATGTCGATCAGGTGAAAGGTCGCTAACATATATTGTCGGAACTACTACTGAAACACGAGAACTTTCTCGCTCAGTTCAATACGGCTGGTCTCTCCTGTGGTGATTGGCCCTTGAAGAGATATCAAGAAATTTTATCAATACAGGGGCTATGTGCCTGGATCTTAACCTGTCATGCTACTCCAGATGAGTGTGAAGGAAGAGAGTGAAAAAGATTAAAAAAGAAAGAAAAGAAGACGTGAAAGTCGAAATCAAGCGCGCACAACACTCGCACATTCACAAACACGCAGGAACATCAATGCGCGTCTATTGAACCTGCATCTCTAAGGGAAGCTATTAAGTCTTTTGTCGCGCGGCCAGCCGAATCCACATCACTCCAGGGTCCAAGGACATGTTCCAGACAGAGGGCGCCGCCCTGATGGAGTTCTAAGCAACTTAACAATGCCTTGCTATCCGAAAACAGTGAAAGCGCGCTCGCTCGCGTGGCATCCGTGAGCGCCGCAGTAATCGGAATGAGACTACCGCGGTTTAAAAGCTTCCCAAATAGAGTAACAAATGTCTGCAAAGCTCTATGAAATCGTGAAGACAAGAGCTACGTAAAACCAAGTTGCCAGCGTGAACCTGATGGCTTTGGATGGTAATAAGACTTGAGGAATAATTATGATGCGGGTGCGGGAAGTGCTCGCAAAGAAAACGGCGCGTTTAATTTGTTCGCTGCGATTGCTTTAAGGCTTTTACGTCCCAGTGGCCACATGAGTCGGCAGCAAGTATGGGCAGAAAATTCGCTGTGGCTTAGCTCGGTTAAGCCCGGTAATTGCGAAAGCAATATCCGTACCTACGCCATGGTTCAGCTGGTAGTGTAGCTGGTGGTGGTGCTTGTGGTTAGACTTGTGGTAATGCATCGGTTATACAATCCAATCCAATCCAATGTACGCCAATCCAATGTAATCTAATCTAATCCAATGTAATCTAATCTAATCTAATCTAATTCAATCTAATCCAATCAGATCCAGTCCAATCCAGCCCAATCCAATCCAATCTAATCTAATCTAATCCAATCTAATGCAATCAAGGTCAAATGAAGGTCAATGGTGGTCACCGCCGCGGCACGGCAAAGGCGTGAAAGTGCAAGTAGCATTGCTTTCGCAATAATACAGACTCCATAACAGAAAACAAGCTTTCAAATACCATTCAGATATTGTTACCAAGCGAATGTTGAGACTCGAGCAATAGATTTATTTTATTGCAGAGCTTATCTGCTTTTCTTTGGTCGCTATTCTTCCCAGTGTTGTTGGAGGCATATATGGCTATTTGAAGCAATGGGCAACATTTATTTTAATATGTTTTTTTTAAACGCACCGCGCCGAGCGAACTGATGGCTTTCAAATCAAAGACCAACAATTTGTGCACGAAACCTGCTTTTCCTCTCACGTAGTCATTCTCATAGGTACTGCGCGCTACCGCCTACTCGAGCTCTCGCTTTTTTTAGTTATATCAGCCGTTAACCTGCGCCTGTATTCCCCAATCTACCCTCGAAAATTTACGCTTCTTTTCGAACTCAGAGCGTCTCGTTTCCCTGGCAGCTTCATTGGCAGCTTCACGTGAAAAAAATCTTCGGAGGCACAATTTATTCTCAGCTCTCCCGTTCACCAGGGCCCTGGCCATACAATAGCCCTCTATTATTCTTTCTCGTCACTTCTGTCCACTTTCCCCTGCTCGTTATATTCTCGAAGTTATGATGTGCCTCACTGACTTTCGATGTCATTCCTCACTGAGTTTCCCCTCGCCATGGCTTTCCTTGTAAGAAACATGTCTTGAAACTATGCCGCGGATAGTTAGTCTCCGTCCGGACACAACCCATATACCTTCAAATTATTTTCTTCTCACCGTGCGTTATCCCGTCATTTATAACACGCTTCTTTTCCAGCCCATTACACGCGTTCCCCTCCAATAACTCCCAACAACCGGCATAGTAAGGAAGCTTGGAATATTTTTGTTCTACCACAAGTCGACAAGCTAGTTCTCCAGTTGCCGCTGCTGTTAGTGGGGTAACTCAAGTGGGAACTTCAGCACCAGACAACACATATTGCAGTGAACGAAGCTTCTTCTACTGAACTCCCGCTTTCCTTCTTACTGTTTAACGGTGGGCTGGCGGTGATTAATTGGACATCACACCGTGGGATCAGCACGCATTCCTTTTGGAATCAGCAGTCTTCGTGTATCGGCGGGAGTCAACGCAGAAATTCGGGAGGTGAAAAATTACGCGAGGGCAAAGCAGAAGCGAACAGACGTTTGCGCAACATCAGGCCAGTCTGCCTAGAGGCTCTCATTACTAACCACACATTTATTTTATTCTGTTTTGTGCTATTGTTCTCCCGTTTGCGACAGCTTTGTGTTTGCCTGACACATGCGATCAGCATTTCCATAACACTCAAGCTACTGATGCAGCCGCACTAAGACAATGAATACAGACGCTTCTTTAGTGTATTTAGTAAATTTCGAAGGGGCATTACCATTCGTTAGACGAGCGCCCAATATACAGTGTTGTCTGTATCAAGAAGTCAGCACTGACATCTGGCACCATCAAAAAAGAGGGGAAGGAAATGTTTTCTTTTCGTTTCAGCACAAACTTCATAAAAAAGGACATTGCAATCAAAATTTATGGTACAATCATATCTTGGGCGAACGTGGACTCACTTTTCACAGTTTGGCAAAACCGAAGCAAGCCTTGGGTAATCTTCTTATTATCGTCCAGCTAGTAATAACGGGCCCGGATGGAGCGTTATAAGCATGGCTTCACGACATGAAGCGTGTGCGGTGCGGTATGAATGAAGCGCCCATGTGCACAGTGCAACCGTCCACGTTTTATGTAGAATACTACGACGATTACGACCACCAGCACCAGCGCACTTAGACACATGCACAGTGCAAGCCGGCAGCCGGTGACGAGCAGAGGGTGCGTTAATATTTTCAGAGAAAGTGCTTGGTATTGGAAACGCAGAGCTCACCCTTTACTCTCTCATTCTGTCATAAAACTCGAATAATGGAGTGGTAGTGGTGTGTTCTGTAGACCCCACCAGATGGCCCTCAGTCGGTGCTGAAGGTGACTTCTTGGGCTAGTGCTGTGACCCGGACCTGTACTTCCGGATCTGAGCTGGCCAACAGGGTCTCCCACTTTTGCGCGCCTACAAGCTTCTGAAGCTCAGGTGGTGGGTCTGAGGGTAGTACCAAAAGATGTGTTCCATCGTGGCCATCTGGGCAGATTTTTAGCAATCGGGTTTGAAATCGTCTGGGTTGATGTGGTGCATTCTTACCGGGTTTTTGCCTCGGCCTCTTGAAACACACGACCTGAAAACGAAAAATTTTTCCTTTTTTCCTTGCATCCAAGATGCTCCCGCATTTCTGACTACGCTGTAGATATGTGTACATGCATTAGCAAAGGGTATGATCACATTCTGGCTTTACAGGCACCATTGACGCTTTGTCTGGCAATGCCGTTGCCGCTTTCACGTTTTCATCAAAGCCGCTTCAAAGACATTAAGTCCCAAAATAAAAAGCAGTGAAAGCTTTCGTGATATGCCTCGACTCTCACAGAAATTGCAAGAAAAGGCTGTAGCTTCCGCGCATGGTTAAGAAGTATCATATTTTTAAATTCGTTGTGGTTATTCCTGGCCAGTTTGTAATGGCGCATACCAACGGAGTAGAGGATTGAGCACGGTTCGGTACCAGCTGACTGCCGCCATTTTTCTTTCGGCGTAGCACATATGGTTACAAATCGACAACAGTAAACCTCATTTTCGGTCGGATAGCAAAGTGCTTTCTTTATCGACGGAGAGCACTTGGTTTCATCACAACTGCCTCTTCGAATGTCACATTTTATCAGACAGGTCATTCTCTCAGCTACGGCCACGCACCATTCCAACTCTGGAACGCGTGAAGTAGAGATGAGATGGCCGATTTCGACACATACAATAGCGCAAAGGCAAGTTGTTGGTCCTTCGCCCAGAGCCATAAATTCCAGAGCAGCTTCTAAGCGTCAATACGCGTCGCGACAGCGAGGGGCGTAAGGATTCCCGAGAGGCATCGGGCCATCAGTCGACTGGGACTCCGCAGTGTATGGAGTGAACCACCGCTTAGAACAGAAAAGGGTGCAATAGCTGAAGACATAAAAACAGAAATAAACATAGGGGCGGAGTTCAGGAAAACGAGAAAAGGTCGTACTTTTCTTCTTTTTCTGCGGCAATGAATCAAATGTTTTAAATAACAGGTTATTTCCGTTCTGACTTCGTAGATGCATTTCCCAGGTTCATCGCTTACACTGAATAAAACTCTTAATGGAGATTAGGCTTGAACGGCGAGCAATCTCTTATCTTTTCGAGGTTTCTATTAGCGCAATAATTTTCTAGTGTCAGTCATCATCACCACAGGAACAGCACCGAGGACAAGGTTTCCCCCACATTCCTGCACTTAATCCTGTCCTTTGCTTTATGTCCAACAGCCTGCAATCACAAAAGAAAATATAGATAACAAGAATCATATCCTGCTCCAAGTCTTATCTCGATTTTTCGCGTTGCAGACTCGAGCACATCATGAGAAGCAGCTTCTTACTAAAGAAATTGTGAACAGCAGCGCCATCTAAGAAAATATGTCCCCTTGCCGGAGAGCAATTTTCATGTCATACTTTTAAAACTTTTAAAAAGGCGGATCTTAATAGGGGAGTTAAACTAATGAAATGGCCTTGAGGGTCATGTAGCCCAGTTCGCAGTGATTGTTTGCACTCCGAAAAGATAGATAATTTTAGAGACTATTTAGCTGACGTCATAGTATTAGATCCGGAAAGAACTGCCAATTCAAAAGTTGTGCGGAGCCTCGAAGAACAGCTGACTGAAATGATTATATCAACGTTTTTTCTCCCTATCTTTCCTTAGGAACCTGCAAAGAAAGGCCGTCAAGAGCTTAGCAGTTGCTCCCACATATCTTCCCGACACTGCGAACGCAAAACCGCGTTCGGGACATGGTTTGAGTCCTTGTAAGCAGTAACCTCACACTAATGTTAAGGTTATGAATTAATGATTTGATGTAATACATAAAATATATGGAAGAGATTCCCTAATACATAGGAAACTTCTCTTTTGTTGGAAAAACATCAGGAACTTTTCCCAACTGTGGGATCACTGTTACACTCAAAATTGGAGCCCAAGGACATGTTTTTTTTTAAATTTTAATCCAAAGTAAACATACTTTAGCCATACGCAGAACATATATCATGCTAGTGAGAGCATACACTACAATGACGGGGGTGTAATATTTTTCTCAAAATGCCGAGCTCAACAGCCCCCCCCCCACCCCCTTTGAGTGAAGAGGTCAAGGGTGGCTTGAAAGAGGGTTGTTGGGGGAAGAGATAAAATTCAGATATAGACCTCATTCGGTATATTACATGCTTGGATGAATCGAAGCCTCTTGCTTATAAATTTCCCTTCCTGCTTCTTATGCTACTACAAACAGAGCAAAGGGTAAAAAATGAAAAAGGCGGGCTGAAAGTTACTATAGAATTTTTCTCGGTTAACTAAAGAAGTGAAGCGGAAAGAACGACCGTGAACGGCGTCCACAGTTTAGAAGTGCACTTTTTTAATTAGGGCACGTCATAAACAAAAGCCTGGTCCTTAAGGGTGACGGAGTGGGATCCAAGGAAAGGGAAGCGTAGCAGGGTGCGGCAGAAGTTAGGTGGACGGATGAGATTAAGTAGTTTGCGGGGATAGGGTGGCCGCAGATGGCACAGGACAGGGTTAGTTGGAGAGACATGTGAGAGGCCTTTGCCCTGCAGTGGGCGTAGTCAGGCTGATGATGATGATGGTAATTTCTGTATCTTGCGTACAGAATGGTACGTCACAGGCCTATCAAAATGAGCATACTGGCACGTATATAGCTACCAGGGTCAATAAAATATCACGACTTTGAAATCGAATAAACTCCATATTTTAATATCCCGCTCTTTGTCGTTGGCTGAACCGACGCCACGCCTTCACATTCGCTCTTCGTTGTTGGCTCTGAACAAGACGCATAGCGCCGCATGAAACATTCACGATGAAATTAAAAAAAAAATTACCGACGATTACGTTACTTCCTAATGCGAAATTTGAGCGCAGCAAATAAGCTGTTTCACCTTTTCGATAGATTGAGGCAAAGAAATCGAGCAACACATGTATGCGCTATCACAGAATTTTTTTTTTTTTTTCACACGTATTCGCAATTTCGGCTCGGGCGGTGCACATATACAGATCCGCCGCCACCGATCTGGCTCTCTGATTGCCACCGCACAGGGGTTGCATTGGAGGAGGAGCGAAGAAAGGAATTAAGTTCGAGCCGGCGCTTTGACAACCGGAGACTCGCAGGAAGAGGGGGGAGGGGGGCGGCGTGTACATCCAGCGGCAAACGATGGGGGCAGAAGCGCGCGCAGCAAGCGGACAACACGATAAAGGGAGGAGGGAAGAGATAGCAGCGACTGACTGATGCCGCTGACGCCGATAGCGCTGGGGGGATGAAAGGGGGGCGGAGCTGGTTACGAGGCCGACGACGACGCGAAACCCAGGAACGGACGCCAAAGAGCTGCGCTCTAAAAGATCAAATGCAAGCGATGGAAGAATCACTGTATTACATCAACCGAGGGCTCAAAGAGGACAAGCTCCCGGATGTTCTTTCCATTTGTGTTTTGAAGCGCAGGTTGGAAGCCATTTTCCGAGCATGTGGTTCTTTTAGCCACAACAACCTTGTTCGCTCACGTCGTGCTGTGTGGTTAGAAATACTTATAGATAAGTCGCAGCGTGCGTGTGAGTGCCCGGTCTAAGAAGATTTGGTTTTACGTGGTTTAACAGCCCAAATCGACACAGGCTATGTGTGGTGCAGTACTAGATGGGTTCGGATAATTTAGATCTCGTGGGGTTCTTTGACGTTCACTGACACTGCACAGTACACGGACCTCTGCTATTATGCTTCTATGCAAATCCGACCACCACGGCCGGCATCAAACCCGCGCCTTTTTGGTGAGAAGCCGAGCGCCATAACGACTGACACACTTCGATGGCTTGTGGCATAAGAAGGCAAGGGAAGCTACACTGAAAAAAAGCAAACGAGATAAGAAATGGGCTGTGGAGACAACCACCACAATGTACATGGCACTCATTAAACGACTGATTGATGGGTGGATTGAAATAAAATACTAAAAGACATTATTAAGCCCCCGTTGCTAACTATGTTGACCCGCCACCTCCCTGCGCGAAGAAAAATGGCCAAATTTAGGTGAGAGCTGCTCTCATTACTACTTAATGAGGCTTAAGATATTGGAAAAAAAACTAAATCTGCGCCTGTATGCCAAAACAAGCAGAGAGTTTAATCGAGAACCCTCTGCTTTTATTTCGGCGGCGTCAGCAGCACTTGTATGCGTATAGTGCGCTCCTACTTAGATTTGTACGGCTAATGAGCCAAGGTTCTCCCAAGTAAATGGTGCTCACCATTGAGGAGATAACATATTGAGTATTGTGGTGCAGTCTTTGCTGCGAGAAGTGTTCTCACACCAACAATGATCGCTTCTCCACCCCTTTTTCTTTCCCCATGCCCATGCAAATAAATTGTGTGAAGTTTTTCACCCTACCTAACTTTTAAAATATTAATCAGACAACGTGATTTCAACTAGGGAGGTACACATAGCTGCTCGCAACTTGGCCTATAAGTACGCAGCGCATGCCTAGTGGCTTGAGCATCCACCTTGTTTGCGGGAACTGTGAGCCGCTATCCTTAGTAGTGTCTTACACCCACCTCTTTTCAACCGGTACAAACTTTGTATTAGCCTGGTGCTCGGCTTTTTTAGGTGAAATGCTTGGCAAATGGGCCTTTGACCACACCGTAGGAAAAGAACTACTTCTGCCATGGCGTTCTTTGGCCAAAATTGACCGATGCGCCAAATATAATACGCGCCAAATATAAATAAACGCTTAAAAACCAAGCGAGCGAACGCATAAAATGCTTTCGCTCGCTTGCCGGCTCCGTCGTTATGCCGCCCGATAAACAGAAAGGGAGGCTACGTCGGCTTGACAAAGCCAGGAAACAACGGGCTACGGAAACAGAACAAGAACGCGAACAGCGCCTTGCTAAGCGGCCCGCTGCAGACGCTGCTAGACGGGCGCACCGCGCCTCTATCGAAACCGGATCGTCTGCAACCGGTGGTGATCCCGAATGGAACGCTATGGATGCTTACGCAACCTACCAGGTTTAGCCAAAGTTAAACCGCCGCAAATTTTTTGTTTATGTGACTGAAACCATCAAGAGCAAGTGTCAACAAAAGAGACGTGAAGTACATCATGCGGCTTCAGCAGAAGCGGCTATCTTTTCCTAGTATTCGTCAGCTGATTGAGATAGGCACCCCAGAAAAGGGGATTTTTCGAGATCTCGGTATCCGTCAGCGTAATTGGCTAGCCAAAACGTTGTGGTGTATATGAGCCAAAAGTGAAAGTCACGGCGGTTTGATTCCCCAGCCTACTCTTGTATTACAGAACTGCGACGCTCAACGATCATGGATTCGTTTTTTTTTTTATGCTCACTGTGTTCATGTAACTTACTTGGACAATTCCCTGATGCGTCACTGTTGCGCAGGCACTGCTTGAAGCATGTGGTTGGTTCTCTCTGAGCGAAAGACCCAGTCTTTAGAAGCAGTAGTCCCACAGGAGTCCACAATTCGTACGTTCATCACTTCCTCCTTTCAAGGCACAAACAATCGAGGCTGGACCCTGACTGGACCAGAATTTTTCCCTTAGTGCTAATGCTTTAAAATTTTTCGCACTTCTGCAGTGTACTATAGGGGACAAAAGTGGTATACTCCACGCGACCGGAGCCGGAGCAACGGAAAACTGCGTTTCAACGCCATCTGCAGGCGACATCTCGGATCCAGACAGCCAATCTTTGAGCTTTATTATCAGCAGGCATGTTGCTTGTCTCGTTTCAATCTTTCGTGCTTTTGCTCGCCAAATGCCGAGCGGCGCCTCAGCAGTAGCATTCTTGTGGCCCCCTTTTCATTTTGCGTCTTCTTTTTTGAACGCGCGTTCGAGATACGGCTTGAGAGCCGGCGCGCGCACCGTCATGATGCGATAAAATGCCCGTGAGCGCGTGGCTAACTTGTAGTGGAAGCAGCGCGTTTTTGAACCATTAAAACGAGCCAAGCGACATTCCTGCTGATAATAAAGGTCACAGATTGGCTATCTGGGTCCGGAATGGCGCCTGTAGATGGCGTTGCAACGCAGTTTTCCGTCGCTCCGGCTCCCGCAGCGTGGAGTATACCACTTTTGTCCCCAGTAGTACATGCATGCTATGCAATGAAGGTCCTTGGATGCTTATACCTTCGCGCATTTATTACTTGATATCCGGTTTATGGTAAGACTGCTTGCATCCTTCCACTGCTGTAGGAGAGCGAGCGCAGGGCATTGGAAAGAGCCGATCTGAGCCTCTCTTCCGTTGCACTGTGTCTTCTAACAATATGTACAGAGGGCAAAACGCATGTCTGGAACACGCTCTGAGCGTGTTTCTGGTGTAACACGCGATAACTAGCAGTAAGACTTGGTTAAAAATGGTCTGGATGTAAACATGCGCAGTTAAAATCATAGAATTTCATCTTCATTTTTTTCCTTCTTAGTCGCAGCGGCTTTGGGAGCTCCGGAACACACAGTTTGGTTGTTCTAGGCATGTGTTTTGACCTCTGTACCAGCAAATAGCCTTCTTGCAGTGTATTCGTTTTTTTTTTTTCAGCTCTGTGAAATTACCAGAAGGAGAAGTGATCTTTATACAAATATTCTATTCTTTGCTCAACATTCCTTACCTTGCATGCTAGTTCCAATCACGAAATCCCGGCAGTGAAGGAAGGCACGCTCAAGGCACGCTCGCAAAACATTATATCACGTGTAACCGATGTAATTAGTAAACCAGAAATACGAGAGGTGAAGATTATTGAAATCAACAAGCGCAAAGAAACCCATGAGATGCAGAGAGCCGATAAGAGGGAGTGAAGTTTTCATGCTTCGACGCGAGAGCAAGAGACGGCGTCACTATCGGCACCTACGAGGCTGCCAGCAAAGCCTAACGAGTTTGTTCCACGCTCTTCCTTCTGGGCCCATCCTCTTCTCCCTGGGCAGCCGTTCGGGGAATGAGTGAACCCCGTGTTGGAAGTTGGCGATTAAGACTGTGGACGCCTATGACACGCACTATTGACTTGGCTGCTGGCGCAATCTGAGGTGCGCCTCCACAAGTGCAGGGGTCCTCGTTCGAAAGGCTGCCGGGTTTCGGGAGCTTCGCGCTCCGAAGAAAAACAGGATTAAGTTCTCCGACGAACAGCCGGCGTCGGCAGAAAGTTATTTGGTGCTAATCCTACGGAAGATTCCATGACCGTTAAGCTCCAAGATTCACCTTTTTTTCTGTGCAAGCGTTGACCTGCCGTTGAGCTCATGGAGAACGGGCATTCTGATAAAAAGGTAAACTAGTCCTAATTCCTTTAATGTCTGGCGTGTCACGTACGGTAAAAGGGGCGGAAAGAAAAATTATTTGCACTGCTCTTGTGAAAAGCACAGGCTGCATGTAGGAAGATATTTATGAAAGTAACAATGGTATTCCATACGCGCCGGTGAAGCAGAGGTGTTGAGAGAATATTCACTGTGATACAAAATACTACCAGTAAAATTGCGGAAAGTTTGAACAGCCGCACTGCTTTCTCGGTACATATTGCAATGATTGTCAATAATGCTAGCTATTCATTCTTTATTATATATGTAGCTGAGCAAACCACCGCTCTTTTATTCGTCTTAGACACCTTGACATTAAACCCATTTGCAATTTTTTTCGAGCAATCATGTTTTCATCATTACATCTGATTGTTTATATTTCCTGAAACTATGAACCAACAGCAAATTAATGGAGTGAGCTCAAATATGCAATGCTTTCATTGTCTAGGTAACACGAAATTATGCAACATTTCAGAAAGAAAATAGAAAAGCGCTTACGCAATCCTGATAGTTTTTTTTCACGAACGCTGTGAAGTGTTTCGACGCATTGCGGAAATTTCTTCAAATTATGGGTCTTTGTTGAGCTGAATAGAAGCTACGCCGACGTGCTACTTGGACGTTGACAAAAGAGTCATGTAACAAGGTTTTTTCAACTTGCATGTAGAACCTAGTGGGAAAAAAAAGTAAAATAAATCCTGTAACGTACTCATAAAAGTATTCCGTCGTGCTTAAGAGAGAGAGAGAGAGAGGGAAAGGCAGGGATGTTAACCAGAAAGGATTCCGGTTGGCTATACCTGCACAGGGGAAGGGAATGAGGGGAATTAAAGAGGAAAGAGAGAAGTAACGGGAAATAATCACAGTCTGTCAATTAAGGCAGTCGCTCTCAAAAAGCGAAAGAGTGCCTTGTAAGCCTTGATGCCAGTTGACTGTTGTGGCCACGGACCGAGGATCTTGGCCTCTGTGAAAGGGCGAGGGTCCAGGCGGTCCAAAGCACATCGCAGCTTATGTCTTTCGGCTACAAAGGCAGTTTAGGAGAGTCGGTATGAAAAGTAATTTACCGTAAGGCGTACCAATAATACTATGCTCAACAATATAGTTTCAATAGGAAATATTCAGTGTTTGTATGCAACCGCAAAGGCGAAGCCAGTTGCAGGCATTGCGCAGGCGCTAAACATGCGCTGTGTTGTTCGTATTCTGTCATTTTTAAACATGCAGCGCTGGCAGACGAAGAGCGACAGACAATGGACACATCTGCTCTCAACTAGCAACTTTAATTCAGACAGCGCCGGACTGCACCTTTTGTAGAATTTGTCACATTCTCTGTCGTCCTTTGTCTCTCAGTGCTGAATGTTTGAAAACGGTCTGCAATCCAACTTGCCCAGCAACTCACCGTGCTTCGACTTCTGTCACATGTCGACTTCAATACTTTGCTTTATGATGCCGTGCTTTGAGATGTCTCTTCGTAAGGACGAATAACACTGCGCACCACTCATAAACACTTATATTTTGCTGTAGAGGTGGCCACACTTGGTCCTTGGCAATGTGCATTTTAGAGAAAAAATTTTCAAAATGGCTTCTTTCTTTACTTGTTTTCGACAGACACAGCGACTGTATTTCATTGCCCTTCTTGTCAGGATAAGTACTTTCCACTCTATTATTGGTCGGGTTGGACCCTGACGTCAGAGCCTGCGAATCGTACTGCAAGCAAAGCGCTCAATAAAAATCTCACAAAGAGCCGCGAACATTGGTTGGGAAGCTTCAAAATGCTTTAAAATTCAGCCGCAGTAGAACGATTTCATTAAAACTTTTTCGTTCAAACGAACAACCCAAAACAACGGGTCTCATCTAGTTGATGCGCGGAATGCCTGTGCGGTCGGATGTATACTTGCGTGAACCGTAGTCTCAGACCGTTGTCCTTAGACGTGATACGTGCATTATGCCGTAGCTGTAGCCTAAGGCTGGTTACGGTAAAGATGACGCTGCTCTTATTTGTAGACATTTACGAGGGTTCGTTTTGGTTGAGAAAAGTTATAGGACCGTAGTTATTTTCCTCTTGATAACAATTTCTCCAGCTGCAAAAAAAGAACAAATAAAAACTTATCTCAATCCTGCACAACGCTGAACTGAACCTGAGAACAATGGGCACATTCTGGGCGAATCGTTTTAAATGCAGCTGGATAAATTCTTCTTATTTCCATTAAACAGCTTCCTTTTACACTGCGATGCTTGTACCCACGAGAAGGAGCTAGAAGTCGCATTGCAAACGCTGGCCCATGAGTCAGGTGCAACGTACAGTCGCGAATAAAAAAAATATTATCACTATAACCTTAACACTCGGCGATGCGGTTACGAACGCGCCGATAACTAAAATGTCAGGTGTTTTCGAAAAGCACGGCGCCGCGCCCGCCGCCCGTTACAATTTTCACCGCTGCAGTGACGTCATTGCGCTAATATTTTTTACTGGCGACACTACATTGATCCATGCCGCCCTGTCAGTGCTACAAAATTCATTAACGTTGCCACCTATATCCTGAATAATGAGAAATCCTGCACATCGTTCTGGTTTGTCCGCTAATCCAGGATTGCACAGTATAATCCATGATAACTTCGTATACGCCTCACCGACCATGCTAACCCTGCTAATCCCTATGACATCAATACCCCATTGTTCCTTGAACAGCACTACTAGACAAGCCTCAGTGGATAAGGTTCTAATGTTAAACGTTAGCAGGTACATATACAAGTTGTTTCAGGGAAGTCGCCCACTGATTCTTAAAGAGAGGGTTTTTGAGTTGAAGCAAATGATTCTGCATCATATTAATACAATTGTTGGCGGACATAAAAAAAAACAGGCAACTCATATTAATTGTATAGGTGTTAACTAGGCTTTAATACTTCACTTCTTAACTATTACCAGTTGGCATCTTATTGCAATTAGATATGAATCCACATCAGTTTTTATAATGTGAAAAACGTGATTACATAGCCAGTGAGGCGGAACCTTCCACAGCTAGTTTCAAAGTACCGGCCGTCTAAACGAGGTAACTTTTTCTCCCGAGTGACCTACTTGTTGTTCATGTTTTCCCAGGTGGTCCGTTTATCTTGCTAGGAATTTTAGTAAAAGCTGCTGAGGGAATAATGAAGAAATCAGGTCTGACCAGAATAATGTTCTCTGCAGTGGCTGCCATTTTGCGCCGAATACAAACATTGAGAAGCGGACTCTCTTTTGCGGTGGGATGCAACACGGCCGAACGCCGACGAATGATGTCGCCAGTTATATCGTGAACTGCCTAATTTAGCCCAAAACATCAGTCTCCGTATTTGCCAACGATGCTTTTTAAATGCGCTGGGGCATGTTCTTTATGGTATCTGGCTTTTAACAAATGCATTTTAGCACGAATCCCATCTGCCAGCTTATTCACAAAAACGCGGAAGGTTTTGAATTTACAAAAGAATAAAAATTACCCTTCAAATCAATGGACTCCCCGGAACGTCGTCTGTTCCTCATTAAACTATTTCTTTGAGCAGAGCAGTTAACCAACTCCTTTTTTTCCTTGTTTACTGTATAAAAGTTTTTTCAAAGGCAATGATGGTGTTGTGTTTTCAATGCTGTGAAAATTATTTTTCCTTTATCTTACTGTCTTTTAAACAGCTAGCGTAGCCTGTCATGCCAGCTTAGCCTTATCTGTAACTATTTTACCTTTTTTCTACATATGTGCGCTTCTGTGATTTTATCTTCAAAATCCGCTATAAATAGACGCAAGACGGGACCATATCCTGACGGCATTCGTTATTGCACAGAGGTCGAAAGCACTCCTTACAAGCCCCGTGTTTATTGTAAAATCGAGCAGTAAGATAAATATATCAAAGGGTCGATGTATCAGCGCACTGATGGGGATCAAAAGCCAGCAGCTTAACAAGGCACTGCCTAGGCATAGAAACTGAGAAGTTTTCCATTTATTTTCTATTTCTTGTCTTATTCAACTGATTTAAAAATTAAAGAGGAATGTTCGAAAAACAATGATATAATAGGATCATGTAGCGAAATATGATTCTCTGATCACGGTAAAATGAGCCACATTTCCAGTGTCTAATTCAGCGGTCAATGACTGCTTGCACACCAACATTGCCGATTTAAGCTAACTTGGTTTGTATTCTAGTAATATTCTTCAAATACAATTTAGCAAAATTCCAGAGAAATTATAGTAACGACTTCAGCAGTGACTGCACCCCTTTTCTCTCATTCATTCGCAATTATTGTCACAAAAGCACGGAGAGAAAATTAATGTAGTTATAGTGAAGTTTTTCTTCAATTTTTAAGTGTTCGCTCTAATAGCTATCACATCTTTTTCTCCAGGCTTCAGCAAAATAAGAAACATGAAGATTCCAGCATTTGCTAACCTCATTTTCGATCCCTATGCTGAGCTCAGGTTTCACAATGTGACTTTTTGCCGCCGGTGAAAAGAAAGCGGTAGTTCTTCAGTTAACAGTGCTGGATGCACAGCACACGTGCAAAAAATTCTTTCCTGGAGCTTTATTATTATTAAAGAGGTTCAAACTAAAACAACCCATTAAAATCCCCAACAGAGAATGGTGTCCTCGTAGCCAGTGCTTATCCTTGAGCCGATGAGCGCCCAGCCGGTATACATATAAAAATGGCAGTGAGCTTTAAGAAAATATATGTTGCTGGGAAGCTAACTTGGCGTACAGAAGTAGCTAATAAGGCTCAGTCCAGGAGCTGTACATGATTTTCTCGGAGCTTTTTGGGCACCCCTGTGCCCTTCTGAAACGGAAGGAAATCATGAATGAAAAAAAGCCACCCATAGTTCATGTACCACGGGGTATACGTTGCGGATGCAAGTGCGTATGTCGCCAGCCAATCGTTTCGGGTAAAGAACAGCTGCACAATTAGTCTAATTTACTGTGCAGTTGATCGAAATTAGCAGTTTATACTATTGAGCCAAGTTTCGCGGACGCAATACACGTGCAGCTTCTCCCCAAAGCCGCGAAAGTGTGTCGTCGGGTCTGAAAGTTAGGAAGGTCTGTGGAAGGGAAGAGGTTGGCTTGGTTGGTTTATTGGGTTTAACGTCCCAAAGCGGCTAAGGCTATTAGAGACGCCGTAGTGGAGGGCTCCGCAAATTTCGACCAAGTGGGGTTCTTTAACGTGCACTGACATCGCACAGTACACGGGCCTCTAGAATTTCGCCTCCAAAGAAATTCGGCCGCGTCTTTCGGGTCAGCAGACGAGCACCATAACCACTTAGCCACCGCAGCGGAAAGAGGTGAAGAGGTTTTGTTCTCATTCTTGGAGGCGGTGATGGCCGGGTATTAGGGGGGGGAGTGGTGGTGGTGGTCAGGGGTCTAGTTCTAGACTTCACTGCTCAAATCTAACCGAATTCTGTTTGCAGTACTTGGCTCAGGCTACACTTGTACTGCTTGATCTAACCTCGCGGTACGATTTACCTAACAGAAACACGGAATTGTTGACTACAGGGCCCAGCCTGTCTGTATTCGTACACACAACCGGTCTGAAGCGCGCGCACTCCAGACCGGTCGTGCCCTACGTCGCCTATGGACGGCAGGCACCAACGTCTTGTTCAACCTTTTGTAGACAAGAATAAAAGCCAAATAAATGCGCGTGAAAGAAGTAATCGTATTCCCGGCATACAGAATCGCCTCGTTTTGTAGCCTTCAATTTCTCATCAGCGTTAGAAACATGAACGCTTCTGCCTGGCGGTGCTGACGTACAATACTTGATTGTGAAAAGAGCACGATGTGATGTGTCTTGGAACATTGTTCGCCTCAAGTTACTGTGAGTTCTTGAGAGGACAGCAAGTGTTTTATAAGCATGAGATGCGTGGATATCCCCCGCATCATGCGCTCCGAAATGTCCGCGGTTATATCAAATATACAGCCAAAGACAACTTCAAAGTTAATTGATTTTATACTCATGAAGTATTTGTTGCAGCTGCGCTGAACTTAGAGAAAAATAGAATGGGAGTGTAGCAATGAGAACAAAATTGAATTAGATGGCTACAGTTATGATTTCTGGACGTTAAAGGCTTCGAAGAGCATTTAATAAATGAACAGAAATTAATCGCTGTTCTAAGTACCGGGTGTTTACTAAAGGACTTTGCAAAATTTTCAAAAATATGCTTTTTGGGGTAAAAATACGGTTTTTGCGGCATAGTATTACCAGTGCTGGCGGACACCGGAAGGCCGGATAACTGTATTGAGTAGTAAGCTGGGTAACTAATTTCTCACGACTCTCTTTTTATCTATAACGGCTAGGAACTGGCTGCAAATAGAGATTCGTAGCTGCTCGTTACAAATAGCTATATCAGTGTTTAGAATTTCGAAATTTCGAAAAGAATTTACAATAGTGTCGCTGTTTTTTTTAGTCTGCATGACTCGCACGCTCTCTTACTTCAATGCGAAAACGATTTCCACTCAAAAATTGTGGAAGTTCTAAGTCGCCAGCCCGAAATGTAGGTACTGGACACAGTAGTATATGTCCCTAAGAACACGCAAACAAATGGGAACAATCCAAACCGTACTTATAATACAATTGCATCACTCTCCTGCATAACGACATTTCGCTTCCAAGTCGGCAGGCCTTTGCATACTATCGCTTGCTATTGCTTGCGTGCTGGTTTCCTTTTGATCATATAGACTACACATGCGGCGTACTCCACCCTCTTCAAGAGACTATGACCAATCAAGTGTTTTCTTCCCACTTTTAGAAATATGTTGCACTCACTATCGGGCACTCATTCAGAAGACATCGATCCTAGCGTCAGGAGCAGGCATGTGTCAAAAATATTCGTAGGTCTACTTTCTGGAACAGGTGAACAATGGCACTAGGCAACTTTCCTGAGGCTTCGGCATTGTGCGTACAATAGTCAACCAAGCAATATGACGGCATCCAGGAAGTACGTTTCTATGTTTAGAAATTTCAGCATACCATTATAATCAGACGACCGACGCCTACTACACGCCAAAGGCCAGCTGTCAGCTGCTGCCAGCTGCTGCCACCCTGCACCTGCCAAACTTTCTACTCACTTCTACCTTACCCAAAGTACATTTTTGCCATCCCTGCCTATGTTTCCCTTCCCTTCAAACATATTCCTTTACCCGAAGTGTCATTCGATTTATTTTTTCCCGCATTACATAACTTGTCCATGCCATTATCGTCGCAGTTTGGATTTCAGAACGTAGTTACCTCCTGCTTGTTGTTTAACATGCTTCGGGGGCCAAACACACGGCGAGAGCGCTGAAACGCAGCTGAATCTTTATTACGAAGAAAGGCATTGATGTAATGAAAACCTCTCGCTGGGCATACAGAGGCTGAAAAAAAAAACACAAGTTATCTAGCTACATGACATTAATACGTCTTAGTTATATGCCGGTAAAGATCAACGTCTTGTGAACGCTACGTTTTATGAACGTTACCTTCGTCGTCTCTCTTGCCTCCAATCACTGCACAGTGCTGAATTTAATCAAAAAGATCCTTCACATCGCCGAACGCGTTCAATTTTCGTGTGCACCACGCAACTGCTGGGTGCCTTATTCGGAAAAGACAACGTTCCATTTCTGTAGATACCGTGTTCGCAAAAGTGCCGGAGCACAGAGCATGCGACTTGCGCGGGACGTGTCTCGCATTGAACACATTGAATACATGCGGACGATTTCCATCGTACGACGGGGATTTCTGCGGCTGAAATGTCCGCCGCATTGAATTCCTATCACGCCTGTCTTCTCTCCAACTCACGCGCTCACACTGAGCGTCCAGCGCCACCATGCGGCAGCATTTTAAGTGAAGAGCGAAGAAACAGCAGTGAATTTGTTTCGAAGCGTTCGCAAACAGCTGCGACATCGGGTGTTTGTGAAAGCTGGCGGAGCGGACACTTACAGCCGCAAGCAGACGAGGTTACGCTTGAAGAAGGTGAAGAAAAGAGCAAGTTTGTCTCTTTCCCCAGCGCTAAAAAACAGCGGCTTATTGTTTGGCTGCGGCTTGAATCAAAATTGCTGAATGCGCTGCGGCACGAAAATTGTGCAGGCACCCGGATATTCTGAAACATTGCGGCTAAACTTCCTCTGCATGTTTTCTTTTTGTTTTGCCTATCGAGGTCCCGCCATTTTTCCGCCATAGGTCGCCAGTGTGTACGAAAGAAATGGGCGTGAAGCAGTATTTGATGCTATTATTATTCTTTTACTCTCTCGAATGCTTCGCGACATCGCTTCGCTCACTATTGCATCTGCCCAAAGCGCCACGAAGGAGCTTTTCTGTGTTGTCGGTTGTTTGTCGCTACATTGCCAAACCAACTCTCCCTTTTTCATCATTATGGCTTGAAGCCATGCCCACGCTACCTGTGGCTGTGACAAGACAATAGGTTATGTAATCTCTACGTTTTACATATTTAGTGCATAAAAAATTGGTATCCTGTACACGGGACTGGTTTCATGACCGGTTTCATGATTGTCGGAGTTGAAGGCTAGTCGCCAGTATTCCTCGTCCTGAAGGGAACGAGGTTGCACTATAGGTTACGACTTTGGTGCTCACGTGTACTTAGAGAAGATTCTTCAGTCCTCACTCAACTTTTTTTTTCTCTTTTTAAATTTATATTACTTTCCCTCAGTCCATGTCAGTAAAATTAAACCTTATGCTCAAAACATCTCTCCCTTTCCAACTCCACCCTCTTTTACACTTTTTGCCCCACCGTCTCAAACATTCATTCTGAGGAAGTGGTTTAAAATATATAATTTTCGCATCGCAGTTGATTTGCCAAGCGATTTCATAATAAATGCAAAGAGACTAGGTTTCTATACAGCGCTTGCCAACATGTAAAATATCTCACGCGCAGAGTTAACACGTGCGCTAAGATCTGCAACAACAAAGCATAACGTGTCCAGTGTGTACCAACGGCAATTGAAAAAAATCTTCCTATACCTGCCGTACAGGAATTCTGTAATGACAGTTTAAAAATGTTTTTTCGAACAGGAATGGCTTCAGTTGCGGTTACTTCCCGGAGCTGGCAAGGCAACAGGGTGCCTTTCTAGTATATTTGTCTTTCAATTAATCTGCACATGAGCGCTGTTTTATTTATTTATTTGTTTGTTCGATTATTTATTTATTTTATTTATTTATCTATCTATTTATCATATTTTCAGGGTAAGGGTACATTTCAGAGGAGAAGGGCAATTTACAAAAGTAAAAGAACGAGAAAGCACATTGTGTTCAAAAATGACAAAGAATGGAGGTCAACAAAAAGGGCACTAACACTCTTCTTAGGGCAGGATACAAAAATTTTTAATGAACACTGATCTAACAATAGGGGGTGAACCGAAACAACACCATAAATCAAACATTGAACAAAATACAAACTCGGCAATTAGGTAATCAGAGTGTGCAGGACATTTTTAAGTTGAGTGGAATCACCGATGCTAGTTAATGATGTGGTTAGGGAATTCTATTCTTTACAGGTTCAAAGAAAATGTGAATGCAAATATGTGACTGTATTACAATGAGGTACCGTGACCTTTTTTCTCTGTTAAGGCGATAAGAAATGAAGGCAGCTGGTTGAATCAATATGTCGCGAGTTTGAGAGTTATGGTAGGAAATCTTATAGAACAGGTTAAGGCGGGTGTGCTTTCGGCGGATAGCTAGTGACATGAGGTTTAAGGATGTTTTCATGTTAGGGACGCTAGCTGAACGTTGGTAGTCAGCCAAAATGAAACAAGCTGCACGGTTCTGCGCTGCTTTCAACATCTGTGTCAGTGTGTCCTGTCCAGAGTCGCATACATATGAAGCGCATTCCATTTGTGGTCGCACGTAGATTGGATATAATAATAATTTTAGTGAATATGAAGCATCAGCGAAGTTTTTCTGAAGGCTTAGTTTATTAGGGTTCAAAGTCCCAAAGCGACTCAGTCTGAGGGACGCCGTAGAGAAAGGCACCGGGAATTTTGACCACCTGGGGTTCTTTAACGTGCACTGACATCGCACCATACGCCACCTTCTATAATGTCGCCTCCCTCGAAATTCGAACGCCGCAGCCGGGGTCGAACCCGCGCCTTTCCAGTCAGCAACCGTGCGCCGTAACCACTGAGCCACCGCGTACGCAGTTTTTCTGTGTTTTGCTCACTTAGATGCTATGTGTTCTATATGTAAGTTTTATGATGGAGTTTTAGTTATATAAACGCATTTTGATGGAGGCGAAATTGTAGAGGCCCGTGTACTGTGTGATGTGCATGCTCGTTAAAGAGCCCCAGGAGGTCGAAATTTCCGGCGCCCTTCACTACGGCGTCGCTCATAGCCTGAGTCGTTTTTGGACTTTAACCCCCATAAACCATAAGCTGTGGTATCGGCACGATGTTGCGCTTTCAGGGGATGACTTGGTAGAAAATAAGACGTACATGTGGCATTCGACCGAGAAACTACCGTATATATTTTTCAGAGAGTCGCCTTAGAGGTGCTGATGGAGTCGCCTTACAAAAGCAGCTACTGCGCAACGACAAAATCTCAATTAAGACGAGCAGTTTAAAGCCAGTTAAGGTCAAAGACGACAAGACTGCACAACTTCCACACCTTCTCGTCAGGCGCAGTCTGGCTGATTATGACCGTTTCCACCGTCACGACCGTTTCCATCGATTGAAAAGCGTGACATTTTCTGTCGACAACTGCTGCTTACAACGATGAGACATTAAAGGCTTCCGCCTTAAAATGTCACGCTTTTCAATTGGTGGAAACGGTCGTGACGTCACAATTTCAAACGGGGCCAATTGTACTTTGGCTAGTAACCATGCAACCAATTGAAGGGATCGTATAGTGATGCTCCAAGTAAGTGGGACTGAGCTTAGTTAATTGCTTAATTGCCCAATTAGCCTAATTAGCTTTACTAGTCAGGCCATATAAATAAATAAAACCGATTAAGAAATTGGTCGAGCTCAGGAATCGAACCCCGGTGTTCGGCGTGAGAGACGAGCATGGATGGATGGATGGAAACAACTTTATTACACAAAAAAAAAATCTTCCAGGGTGGTCCCCTACTGGTCCAGGAGTCCACGGGCTAGTGCTTCACGTAAAGCCCGATCCACTAGCCATTTCTGGCCGGCGGGCTGAGCGGTCCGTAAAGCAGCCTCCCAGGAAGAATGAGTGGGATTGGGGATGGGAGATACTGCCTTTGGGGAAGGACATTCCCAAAGGTAATGGAGAAGTGTGGATTTGGGCACGCCACAGGTGTTACAATCAGGAGGAAAGGTGGGATGAAAGCATGAG